>NC_136522.1:23194987-23202487 GCF_053919585.1 Euprymna scolopes | reverse complement strand
AAAAAACACGCTCCTTCCCTACTACTAACCCAAAATACGGGTGGCAATACAAAAAATAAAGCAATTACATGTGCTTTTATAATTTTGCTGATCGGCCTTAGAATTAGTGGAAAAAATTACTTAATTGCTTAAAAAGTTATAATGTACCGAAATGGGACCAGTTTACATTATATTTATATGCACAACTGAACCCCCATTCTAAATTCTAAAATAACGTTTCAGTGTGCTCACACATAATCGCCTAAAAAGGTAGAATCTGATATGTTTGGGGTATTTTAAATGTAAATGAAAGTTTTTTTTTTTTTAAGTTAACAAACTTCTCAATGTTTGCTCTTCCAAAGTTTTGATAAACTTGTGAGATTTTCATGTATATTTTTACTTGTGCCAAAACCAAACAAAATATAAGGAAACATGAAATATTTCAAAGGATGTGGTGATCATACAAACCAGACCCAGAAAAAAAATCCAAGCATGTTAAATCTTTGATATTAAAGTTCGAAGTCTCTAATAGATACCATATGGCCATTTATCAAATAGGTGCGAAAAGCTTTTTAAAATCTGTGATATTGAATAGGCAAATGAACTCTAGAATATTTACTTTGCTTACAATGAAAACTAATAAAACAAATTAAATTCAAGTTTAGAGACTCTGAGGATTTCATTGTGTTCAAAACGTGCCATAAAACTTTGATTATTTCAGAAGAAGCCGATGACAAACATTCCAATGTACAGCTGGCGCACACGAAATTTGCCCCCCCCCACGCTCAGAACATTTAAAACTTGTTAATAATCATATGAACTCCCTCAGATGAGGGCACATAGACATTAGCGAATAGATGCGAAACGATTACAAAGGCATTACGCAAATTATAAATGACCAATAAATAAAATGAATTAAACTCTGCTAATCAACGTTAAATCTGTAAATGATATTTATAACTCATTCTGTGGCCCTTCTCAGTCTTATGTTGTAAAGGAACAACTTCTAATTAACAAAAAAAAAAATAAAAACAATTTGTGCTTGTTTCATTTTTTATTCAAAAAATTTTAAAGAATCAGTTTAGAATCGGAAATTAGACTATAATTTTTCCGATTCCATACCGATTCCGATACTCCAAAAAGTTCCGATTTTTCCGATTCAGATTAATCGTCCCAACACTAATATATATATATATATATATATATATATATATATATATATATATATATATATATATATATATATATACTAGCAAAAGTACCTGTCGTTGACTGGGTTCAAAAACAGCCTACAGAAAATGGACTCTGATTTATGAAAGTATGAAATTTATGAAAAGGAAGGGTTGTAAAGAGATAGCTTCGAATTTGGGGGCATCAAAACCAAAGCAAAATATGATGAAAGTAAAAATAAAATAGATAAACCCCATAATTTATATTTATATATATGGGAAAAATATGTTTATTCGATTATGTTTCACCTTTATTTATACCAATTATTTTATTTATGAAATGTGTTTAATATAATTACAGAACACATACAAATAAACGACAAAAAGTCTATATTCCAAATGTCAAGATGGTGTTCACCTTACCGTTTATTTCTTTCAGCATGTTAAAATGTTGAATTCTTGACGGCACCTGTTTCATAGTGCAGAAGCAATCATATAATCATAAGGTCAATCTTTTTATATTTTCCGCCCTGACACTCATTGGAAGAATAAGTACTCGTTAACTTTACAACAAAAGAAAAAAAATAAATAAAAATAAAAGCATTTGGGTATTATTAGTTGAATCCGAAAAAAATCTGAAGAGTAGTTGCATTGTGTTTTTTTTTTTTTTATATTTATGCCATCTTTTATATATATATATATTTTTTTTTTTTGATTCATCCAGCCTTGACAGACGTGTTTTAAATTTTATCTCCAGTGCTTTTCTTTTAATGATTTGGAATTCATTCCATTTGCGCTTTTTTCCAAGGAACTCTGCCTTTTGGATTATTTTGGACCATTTGGAATTTACCCATTGGATTGAAATTTTTTAAATTCGACCGTTTTGGATTTACCATTTTTGGATTTTTAGCCTTCACCGGACTATCCATTCATGTGAAATCTTTTCATCATTTTTCTTTTGCCTCCTGCTCCCCTTACCTCACCCTTTTTTTAACCAAGTAAGATCTGTGACTTACTTGTAGTTTCATTGAATACTTTTATATGCAAAATCCGATCCTGCATTTTGCTAATTCCTGCCCTCTTATGAGAAGGAGAGTATTTCTTCGAAACTCCGCGGATTAAGGACTATCCACTTATCTTGTGCATCCTTTTTTAAAATTAAATATATTTTTAACTCTTTTTCAAGATGTCTTTTAACATGTTTTATTAATCATTTGTTCATATATATATATATATATATATATATATATATATATATATATATATATATATATATATATATACTATCATCGATACCTGGCGTTGCCAGGGTCGACATGAAGTTCGTTTTGGCCACACCTGCTATACTAAGAATATTGAGCAATTTTTCATTGTTATATGTCAACTCCATCGTTACCCCAACAAAAATTTCAAAAATAAAAGAACAGATGAAAACACGAAAATGTAATCGCCCCCAAAAAGAAGAAGTACGTGACAAACTCTCTACCAGATATTTCGGCAGAAGGGATATGAACAGAAGCTATTCTCCGGATATTGAGCACTTTTTTATGACTATCTTCCAGTTTAAGCGAATTTCTTTTATGCTACCTCAGTCTAGAAAGATTTGTCTTTACGGTCTGTTGCAACGAAAACAAACTGTAAATAATTCAGTTTAAAAAAATACCAAAGTAGAATTTGTGTTAACCGAAATACACGTTTTTATGTTATAAAAATGATGTGTTATGACTTTTTGCGTTATTAAAAGAAACAAAATTAGCAGTTACAATGTAAAAAAAAAAATGTTAAGAAAAAAACTGTTAAAAAAACGTAAATTAATTTAATTTTTTTTTAATAAAGAATCGTAGTTGAATTGGATTGTTTGTTTATTTTAAAATAAAAATCCAGAAAAAGAACAAAGTTCGCGCCCAGGGGAAATAACTCAAACCGTTTTATAAAAAAATCGATGCCGGTAAAAATAAATTAAATATGTTATCAATATAAATCAAATTTAAATAATAAACTTAAATAGAACACTTAAAACAATTCTCTCACTATAAACAATAACTATCACACCGCTATTTAATAAAATCGACTTTCCTTTATGTAATATGCAAATGACGTCACCTCTTAATCGTATATTTTGCAAGAATCATACTATATATAGGAATGAATGAAGTAATAAAATAATGGACTTTTGTATATATTAATTAAATTGTGAACAAAAAATAAATAAACAGACAGGAATACGATATATATATATATATATATATATATATATATAATTTTCCATTAGCTAATTTATATTCTTCCCCGATAATACCCAGTATTAAACGTCAACATCCGTAAAATCTTCATTAAAATTCAGTGTGTGTTGCATAACGTTTTCAACCATTTTGTTGAAATTACAATCATCCATTTCCAGCATCCCCTTTCATTTACCGGCGTGTAAAGATTTTTTTTTTCTCAAGGGCCGGAGCGGGAAGAAGCATTAAAGCGAACTCAAATCTTCACACCACGCTTCAACGAAGAAGAAAAAACATTCTTTTTGTTTCTAAATACGAGGATCGTTCCAAAAGTAAAGCCTCCTATTTTTTTTTAAACTCAAAAAGCTGAAGAATTACGAAGTCAGGAGTGGTGCCAACTGACCTTGTGTTCCCCAGAATTTATTTTTTAACATCGTCACCACCACCATTCTCAATGCATTTTGCTAGAAATTCAACGATATATCTCTACTTCTAACGCACGTTCATGACATGGTTGGCTTTCTTAGAGTCTCTCACACCATCAATATCTATACCAGAAAGATGAAACTTATGAATGCACAAGTTCAGTCATCTTAACAATGCAACCTGCGATCTCCTCTGATCCATTCGTGCGGAAAAAGTCAGAGGCATTACTTTTGGAACGCCCCTTATATTTTTATTGTTTTATTTTTATTGTTTTATTTTTATTGTTTTATTTTAAAATCACTTTCTGTAAAGAATGTTGTATTTTAATTTTCTTGTTTTTGCTTTTTATAGTTTTCTTTCGTTTATAACGAAAAGAGAATCTGTTATCAAGAATTTTATTTGCTGGGATGCTCGGTATTACCCGGAAAAAAATAGACAGTTTGAAAAATCCCCCTTTCATAGTTTAGTTTGCCTTTGTTTAACGGCATATAGATTATTTAGAGATTAGAGATTATTTAGAGATTATTTAGATATTATTTAGATATTATTTAAAAATTATTTAGAGATTATTTAGAGATTAGAGATTATTTAGAGATTATTTAAAGATTATTTAGAGATTATTTAGAGATTATTTAGAACTTAGAATTTATAAGAACCATGTTTGTAGACTTAAGATGAATTAAGAACCATATTCTACATTCAACCATGCAATTCTACACTCAGTGGAGAATTGTGCAGCAAGATGTTTGTTCACGTTACATTTAATTTTCTGCATGTTGATACAATCAGAATATAGAAAGGGAAATTCAAAGGTATGTGGTTTGAGGAAATATGCTATTAAAGTATAAAAACTTTACAGCTCTTTGGGATCTCTCCAGTAAAGGGGTAGGATTTTACTGCTATTCGGGTTAGTCGGGCGTTTTTACATTGAGTTACCAGAGCAGCACGTCTCTTGGGGGGGGCATTCGATTGAAGTACTGCAAAAACAAGCACGGGGGGTGTAACATTGCGGCGATGGGACAGGGGCTGAAGCTTGGTAGACACTATAGGTCCTATTAAGCTATAGACACCTTTTTATTATGTTTAAGAGAAAGACACAGAGAGAGAGAGAGAGAGAGAGAGAGAGAGAGAGAGAGAGAGAGAGAGAGAGAGAGAGAGAGAGAGAGAGAGAGTGTGTGTGTGTGTGTGTGTGTGTGTGTGTGTGTGTGTGTGTGTGTGTCTGTATGTGTGTGTGTGCGCGGTGCACTAGCCCAGATGTGACAACAATACACCATGCATGAGATTATGATGGTTTTTGCAGAAATATAGGATACTGGCAGATGTAAGTTATAGTCAATTCTAACGTACCTCCTAACTTCCGGCGTGTCATGATGCAATTCACTGGAAGCGGTGACAAAGAAAATCAGTTTCTTCATTTTTATTGTTCTTCAGTATTTCTATTGTAAAGCGATTTATTGAAACAAAATATACGAAAAGGTCATTATTGAAAAATATACAATAAAAATTAACAAAATTATACAGCTCAAAATAACACAATTAGTGTTGTCAATAATTAAAAAAAAAGAAAAACTGATTTCAATAATTATTCATCAAAATAAGATCGAAAAGAATTTTCATAGAATTTAACAATAATAACAATAATAATAATAACAACAATAATAATATTAACAATAATAATAACAATAATAATAATAAAAAAACAATAATAATAATAATAACAATAACAACAATTACAATAATTATAACATTAATAATAACAATAACAATAACAATAATAATAACAATAATAATAATAACAATAATAATAATAACAATTCTAATAATGATGAGAACAAAAATAATAATAATAACAATAATAATAACAACAATAATAATAATAACAATAATAATAAGAATAATAACAATCATAATACAAAAAAAATAATAATAAAATAATAATAACAATAATAACAATAATAATAAAAATAATAATAATAACAATAATAATAACAATAATAATAACAACAATAATAACAATCATAATAATAATAATAATAATCATAACAATAATGATAATAACAATAACAATAATAACAATAATAATAATAACAATAATAATCAGAACAATAATAATAATAATAACAATAATAATAACAACTTTAACAATAATAATAATAAAAATAACAACAATAATAATAACAATAATAACAACAATAATAATAACAATAACAATAATAATAACAACAATAATAATAATAACAATAATAATAACAACAACAATAATAATAATAACAATAATAAAAATAATAATAACAATAATAATAACAATAATGTTGTGGTGGCACACATTCATTTGCATATGTGGATAGTAATTACAAATAAATAGGAAGACACAGTTAGTATGAGTGTGTGTTCACCAGAAGCCACTGAAGGCCGCCGAGAGCAGATATGTTTCTCCAGCAAAGACTCTCTTATTTGACACCATTATGTAAATATTCTGTAAATATACCTTTTCCTAATACACTTCTTATTTGATCTACCTTTGTTTGTTGATAATAATAATAACAATAATAATAATGATAATAACAATAATAAGAATAATAATAATAAAAATAATAATAGCAACAATACTAATAATAATAATGATAACAATAATAAATAATAAAAATAATAATAATGATAATAATAATAAAAACAATAATAATAACAATAATAATAATAATAATAACAATAATAATAATAATAACAACAACAATAATAATAGCAATAATAATAATAATAACAATAACAATAATAACAATAATAATAACAATCATAATAAAAATAATAATAATAATGATAATAATAATGATAATAACAAAAACAATAATAATAACAACAATAATAATAAAAATAATAATAATAATAACAATAATAACAATAAAAATAATAATAACAATAACAATAATAATAACAATAATAATAACAATGATAATAATAATAACAACAATAATAATAATGATAATAATAATAACAACAATAATAATCATAACAATAATAATAATAACAATAATAATAATAATAATAACCACAATAATAATAATAATAATAACAATAATAATAATAATAATAATAATAATAACCACAACAATAATAATAATAACAATAATAATAATAATAACAACAATAATAATCATAACAATAATAATAATAATAATAATAATAATAATAATCATAACCACAATAATAATAACAATAATAATAATAATAATAATAATAATAATAATAACCACAATAATAATAATAATAATAATAATAATAATAATAATAATAACAGTTTATAGGGTGGACAAAAGGAGAACTGAGATAACTCAACCAGGAAACCAGGAAACTCATGACCATGCATAATGCACTACACCCAAAGGACGATATTGACAGACTCTACATGAAAAGGAAAGACGGCGGGAGAGGACTGATCTCTATAGAAGACTGTGTGAAGGACACGAAAAAAGAACTAGATAAATACATAATGCAAAACACTGAAAGGACATTTTTAGGCAGCGAGAGATACAGAGAAAACCAACAAAACAGAAAACAGAGAGACAAATGACAAAAGGAGAAAAGAGAAATGGGAAGAGAAACAACTCCACGGAAGATTCATAAGAATGGCAAAAGATGAGAATAACAAAAACACCTGGACATGGATGCGAAAAGGACATATAAACCAAGAAACTGAATCCCTAATA
>NC_136522.1:23087487-23189987 GCF_053919585.1 Euprymna scolopes | reverse complement strand
GCAACTACCCCCGGATTTGGCGCAATTACCCGAACGTACGGTATATATATATATATATATATATATATATATATATATATATATATATATATATAATCCGCCAAATCCGGGGGTAATTGCGCCAACTAAAAAAAAGTGCTCTTTATACGCATGGTTGCCAAAAGAGCACTTTTAGCTCGTTGGCGCAATTAACTCGGACTAATACACACACACGCACACACACACACACACACACGCACACACACACACACACACATATATATATAGAGAGAGAGAATTCGCGCATAAGCCTGACGAATCCTACAGTGGATAAAACGCAGAATATTCAGTGTAGCTTAATCGCCATATATATTTTATAAATTAATATATATATATATATATATATATATATATGTACACACACACACACACACACACACACACACACATATATATATATATATATATATATATATATATGTATATATATATATATATATATAAATTTTTAACTAACTGTTGGCTAAGGGCATATGGCTGGTGTCGACAAGCACGGTTTATGAAGGGTCACCTTAAAAGTTTAACGAGTGTCGACACCTGCAATGCTAGGGGCCGATTCGTGGGAACGAATTATTAACGAGAGTTGAGTAGATCACGTGTGTTTTAGGTGAGATTTGAAAGCAGCTTTGGGTCGATATCTGGGAAGCAAGGATACAACATGTGTTATGAGTGTCGGGACAGAAGTGATTACTTCAAGACTTGCCGTCCGTCGATGAAACTAAGTCGGATAAGAAATAATGGTGTTGTCTAGTGTAAAAATATCCAAAATAATCAATTGTAGCTGCTTAATTATGAGTTGAAAAATAATTTTAGACTAATCTTTTTTTTTGTAATGAATAATTTATTTCCTTTACCTGTGTGAAAAAAATCCTTGTCTTTTTAAATAAAAGCATTTAAACTGCCAAGCCTTTTGTGTTTTCGGTTTATTCGTTTGAGAAGCAAGAGATAAAAACTGGACGATCAGAAGCAAGACGAGCAAATTGTAAAACCGACGAGCAGGGTTGAAGATATCTTTGAACATACGTGTATGTTCAAAGATTTGATTATATTTGAAAATACCGGCGATGACCCGTTGGATATAGAGACGTGGTGATGTCCATTTGAAAGCAAAGGTGTGCACACACGTACATTCCAGGTGGAGTTGACCTATATTTTTGATCCCATAAAAATGACCGGAATTGTAATTAAAACGAAAACAAAGAATTGTTTACATTCCAAGGTCAGAACTATTGTTAGATTGTTAGCTACCGGAAACAGTAGTTGAAGATTATCATGAATTTATACATTTATGATAATCAATGATCTGTGTATCCGCTTCGTTCACTCGTTAACGTTTACCTGTATGACGTCAGGGAATTCTTTCATTTGTTATTAAATTGCTTATTGAAATGTTACGACGTGTCGGACGATCTTCAAACTACTACAGGCGAGACAATCTTAATACCGAATTTGGGAATCTCTACACAATTTCGAACTGAATCCTTTATTTAATCCACTGGTGTAGATTGTACTCGTTTCGTCAGCCATGGCCGAATAGAAATGATTCTTATTTACATTTTTAGTATAGCCCATGTTGAGAACTCAGCCTTCAATCTTCATAAGATTAACACTTAGAATTTAGTGTACTGAAGAAGTTCGGGGTTTACATCGGACGAAATGTTGTGAGAAGAACATGTAAGATGAGAACAGTAGTCCGAATTATCCAAATAAAACTAATTATCAATCCTCATCTTAAGAAAGTTGAAATCGGAACTTGCGTTTATGTTTTGATTAACCCCTCCCCACTTAAGTTTTAACGTTGTTTTCTTCTTTTACTTCGCTTATAACAAACAAACCTGGTCATTGACGTCATCGTCGTTGTCGTAACGCTCGATGATTTCTGTGCGCGCACCTGTCAATTTGGTTCTTACTTAAATAAATTCAAACATCTTTCAGTAACTCATTCTGGCTGGCCGATTTTATTTTCAAACTTCGCCTCAGGGCTTCAGGTTCGATCCTCCCCCCCCAGTTTCTTTTTTATTTAACAGCACACACACCTCCAAACACCTGGGTAACGCCGGGTACCCCCGCTAGTCTATATATATAAAAGCGAAAATGTGTGTATGTATGTATGTATGTGTGTTTGTATGTCTCACAAAAACTTTCGACACGGGTCACGGATTTTCATGAGATCGATATCATTTTAAAGTTCCATCCTTCGCCCGACAAATATCGAAAAATTGGCCAAAAACATTAATTTCTTCACCCTAAAATCATCAGTTTTCTACAGGGAGGGTTCAGCAAAAACCGTCCTCTCATGACAAGTTCTCTTCTATGCATGGGCAAATGACGTCGGAACATGATTTAGTTTAAATTTAAAAAAAAAACTATCCAATTTGGTCGACGTTGTCTTAACTCAGTTGCTTAGAGCGCGGCCTCATTATCTAAAGGTTTTGGGTTCGAATCGTGGTGTGAGATGTCTTCTTTTTTCGATTTTTTAAATTTTAATATTGAAACAGGGTTATTTAAGCCATTTTTGGGGAGGGGGTTATTTTTCACATTTTTTAAAGAAGTTTTAACGTCCGTTTTTTTGTTTTATTTTTCCATCACATTCGCGTTTTCTTTTTTTGTTTTTCCCATTTTTACATTTAACATCGTTCGTTTGACTTACGTTAGTTTTTTTGGGTGTTTTTTTCTTCGATTTTTTTAAGTTTTAACATTTATTTTATATAAAATATTTAATAATTGACTATTTAATATTTAAAAATATTTACTTCGCTTATTCTTATGTTTTGATTACCCCCCTCTGCCCGAGCATACACACCTCTAAACACCCGGGCCACGCCGGGTACCCCCCGCTAGTCTATCTATATAAAAGACAAAATGTGTGTGTTTGTGTGTGTGTGTGTTCGTGTTTGTATGTCTTGCAAAAACTTTCGACAGAGGTAATGGTACCTGACCAAACCGGTATCGTTTTAAACCATGACCCTTTGGACAACAAATATCGAAAACTTGGCCTAAAACACTAATTCATTCACCCTCGACTGGGCGGTTTTCTATAAGGAGGGGTCGTCTTTTTTGTTTTTTGTTTTTTTGCGTCGCCATTTTTGCAAGTCATCGTATCATCGTATCGGCTTAATTGACTTTACTTAATTTCAACGTTGCAAACTTCCAGTCGGACGATGGAGCATCGGTAACGTGTCAGATTTTCTTTCATTTTCTTTTCTACCTTCGCATCACGGGTTCAAGCCTGTCTGGCTACTACCACTTTTTTTTTTAACACCTCCGCCTTCGCATCACAGGTTCAAGCACTTTTTTTTTTCTTTTTTCACATATCTCCAAACACCCGGGCAATGCCGGGCACCCATGCTAGTTAATTATAAAATAATACGCCCTAACGTCTAGATAGTTAAAACAAAAAAAAAAAAATCATCCAAACAATTGCGGATATTGGAATGAGATATTGTCCATTTTTAGCTACTTTATGTTCTCCGACAGGCAAATCATTGCAGCGTAGTCTTCACAAACCCTGGTAGCAGTCATATGGATTCTCTTTTTGTTATCAGTCGCATAGACTTAAAGAACATTACAAGCTGTGTAAATGTATGTCATATTTATTTGTACATACTTCATGCATATTCATTACCTTCGGCCTCGTAGCACATGTCTTTCTTATTGTATTGGAGTATCAATGCATTCTACTCTTTAGTAATTACTAGCCTTGCTACCCGGCGTTGCCCAAGTGTTTGGAGTGTTGAACAAAAAAAAAATAAATAAATAAAAAGAAAAGTGGTAGTAGGCAGGCAGGCTCGAACCCGTGACGCAAAGGTGGAAAAGAAAGTGAAAGAAAACCTGACGTCTTACCCCTACTCCATGACGCGACCGTAAGTTCAGAACGTTGAAATTAGTAAAGTCATTCCAACCAATACGATGACTTGCAAAAAAAACGAACCTCCTTGTAGAAAAGTGTCCAGTTGAGGGTGGAAGAATTAATGCTTTTAGCCAATTTTTCGATATTTGTTGTCCGAAGGGTCGCGCTTCAAAATGATACCAATCTCGTGAAAATCCGTTGTCTCTGTCGAAAGTTCTAGGCAGACATACATACATACATACATACATACATACATACATACATTTAAACAGACAGGTGAGATTTATATAAAAGATGTTTGTGATTTTACCTCTTTTTATATCATAGTAAGTACTATGAGAAGTGATCCTTCGCCAAAAAGAAACACACATACACACACACACAGTATTAATTTAGTAAATGCTCAAATGCGAAAGTTGTTTGCATGCAAAATATTACATATATCTCACTGCTGATGCAATCCTCTACCTATATAAGAGAGGTAAGTCCAAGGATGAAGTATTATTGCCACATCTGGGCAGGAGCTGCTAGAAATACCTTATTCTGCCTTGACAGAGTTCAAAATAGACTTTGTAGCCTATTAGGAGATGCTCTTTTCTCTTCCCTGCAACCTCTTTCTCACAGAAGAGTCATTGCAAACCTGTCTCTGCTTTATCGTTATTTTCATAGCAAGTGCTAGTCTGAGCTCCAATCTATGCCCCCCCCCTCGTCAAACTTTCACGAGAAACACTCGTCTAGCTGAAAACACTATCAATAACACTCATTATCTGTGCTTAAACCCAAACATAGATTACATGAACAAGGCTTCTTTCTTGGAACTTCACACTTGTGGAACTTTCTTCTACTTTGCTTGCTTTCCAGGTGACTACAATATGATCGTCTTCAAGTCCAACGTAAACAAGTTCTTGATGAACCGTTCCCCTAAGTAATCCAATTTACAAAATTTCCACTACTAATGATTACTACGATATTATCCCATTGACTACTGTACACTCTTTAACCCTTATCCTCGAGTGGCCTCTGGGCTTTGATAAGTGGTGATTCCTATGTAAAAAAAAAATATGCATCCCCCTAAAGAATGCTTAGATGTATGGCAAATCACGAGGTAGAAAATGAGTTATTCATAACTGCATTGATAACAACCTAAGTATGTTTATGGGTTGGATGGCCTACTGGTTCCAGATGTTTTTGTCAGATTTTCTTGGTTACTCTCGTTGTAGAGGAATAGCTCATCTACAGTTGAGTTAAGATTTGTTTCTACTAATTCAAATGAACTCTCTTGAGATGTTACACAAAGATCATCAGCATAGATAAATTGTTCAGTGTCCTGGTTCATTGGCTGGTTATTAGTGTCGATGCTGAACAGTAATTTTTTTTAAATTTTTTTTTTTATTCAATTTTCACCCCAAACAAGGCACAGTGCCACTTTGAAGCAGGGGGCTACTATTAGGGAATTAATTAGCGGGGGCATTATGAGGGGAGAAGAGTAGAAAGATGTTTGTTAACATTACACTTGAACTTCTGCATATCATTGCAGTTGGGAAAGCAGAATCCTGGAAGGGAGTTCCAAAGACCGGCAGTTCTGGGGAAGAAACTATTGGAGTAAAAAGCTTTCTTGCACCTAGGGATCTCTACTGTAAAGGGATGAGACTTAGTAGCTTGTCGGGTTTGTCGGGGGTAGTTACGTCGGGGAGGTACAAGTGTTTGCAGTTCGTCAGAGCATTCACCATTAAAGTATTTGTAGAACAGGCAGAGGGATGCAACATCTCGTCGATGTGACAGAGGTTGAAGCCTAGATGACAGTTCAGGACCTATCAGGTTGGCGACTCTCTTTTGAACCCTGTCCAGGAGCGAGAGACAAGCAGCAGATGCACCAGCCCAGATGTGACAACAGTACTCCATACATGGGCGAATGGTTGCCTTATAGAAGTATAGGATACTGGCAGGTGTAAGAAGTTTTCTAGCACGGGAGAGGGAGCCAACCTTCCTTGCAGCAGTCTTGGCAATGCTCTCAATGTATCTATTCCAGTTCATATTCCCTGTAAACGTTAGGCCGAGGAGTTTAAAAGAAGTACTTTCAGGCAATGTGTTCTTGGCCATTGCTATTGGTGGTAGAGAAGGTTTCTTGTAGTTATTGAAGGAAACAAGCTTAGTCTTAGCAGCATTGAATGTGACCAACCATTTTTGTCCCCATTCCACTACGGATTGGAGGTCGTCCTCTAGTGTTTCTGCCATTTCCTTGGATATGTGTTCATTTGTTTTCCCCTCATATCTGTTATAGAGAGTGGTGTCATCGGCAAATATACCCATCTCCGAAACAATATTATCAGGGAGGTCGTTTATGAATATCAGAAATAATAGAGGTCCAAGGATAGACCCCTGAGGTACTCCCGCATTTATATCATATTGTTTGGATGTATGTCCGTCGAGGACAACTTTGATTTTTCTATTACTTAAGAAGGATTTAATTACATTATGAATTCTTCCAGTGATTCCATATGATCTAATTTTCCTTAGAAGACCATCGTGCCACACCCTGTCAAAAGCCTTAGATATATCAAGGGCCACCGCTCTACCCTCCCCTGTTTTATCCAATGAACGGTATATACGTTCAGAAACTACAGTTAAGATATCTGCTGTTGAACGGGCTTGCCTGAATCCATATTGTTTGTCAGTCAGGAGTTTAGCAGCTGTTAGGTGCTGGACTAGGGCTTGATTAACTAAGGACTCAAATATTTTGGCGAAAAGCGGGAGGAGGCTAATGGAGCGATAATTTAGTGGGTCAGTTCTTTCACCAGAATTCTTGAAGACTGGTACCACAGAGGCGGTTTTCCAGCAGTCGGGAAAACAAGATTCGTTAAGGCATTTATTGTAAAGTTTGGACAGAACTGGAGTAACCTCGGCAGAGCATTTTTTTAATAGCACAGCCGGGATGAGATCTGGTCCACATGCTTTTGAGGTGTCTAGGTTTTTTATAATAGCATGTACCTGAGAAGGGGTGATTTTCAAATCGTCAAGTGTGGCGTCTGTTCGCAGAGGAAAATCAGGGAGTGAGTGGTGTACCGAGTTCAGTGTGGAGTTTGAGGCAAACCGACTGGCAAGCAGATTAGCCTTGTCAGTTGCCGTGCAAGCAACCTCATAATAGAGCCAGTACATTACTTTGAGGTAAGCCATTATTTTGTGGACACTAGCGACTTTGTTGTTTAGGGTAATATAAAAACACCCGTCTTTTAAGGTGGCTCTGATAAGATCTGTAAGTGCCAAATTTTTTGTTAACCAAAATCCTTTTCAAGAAGGAGGCAGTAATTAACAGTATTATATGCAGCAGAAAGATTAAAAAAGATGGTTCTTGTTAATAATCCTTTCTGAAAACATCTTTGATGTGCCGAGTGTGAATCAAGAGCTGGGTTATTATGGATTTGCCAGGCTGGAATCCTGCTTATTTGGGGATGATGGCTGGTTCATAAACATACCTGGGTTGTTATCAATGCAATCATAAATAACTGTTTTTCTACCTCGTGCCACCACTCCTCCCATAACCGGGTAACCTGCAATTAATGTTTCAACACAGAATGAAGAAATGGAGAAATCATCAACTTTGATAAAAAGGCCCTTTATTGAAATGTTGATGTTGCCTTCTCTTCTGCCAGCTACGGGATAGGGCATTCCGAGCTGGGCCCCTAAGTTTATCATCGATCTTAAGTCATTCTCTGAGACTTACAACCGGCTGCCCAATCCTTTTTTTCACGCACCACCATTTTAACCACATGACGTCACTCCGCTTCTGACACATATGAAGTGGAGCTGACACCTTAATACACTAGCCTAAGTCCATCACGCTGATGAGCTGTACCATAGCGAAACACGTGTCCACCGAGTTTATGCTAAGTTTTACGCATACCAATCAAGGATATGTCATCGGTGATCAGTCTGGCAGTGGGTAGACATTTTTGGATTCTTCTGCTTTATCTGATTGAGATATCAATCCTGTTTTGTCCTAGGAAGTTCACCATCCCTTGCTTTACCTTTACCTTTTTTCTTTGAGAAGGGGTCCGTTTATTGCCAATATATATAAGTATGCATATTTAAATATATGTACACACACATGCACACACACACACGTATACATACATAAATGGCTTCCTTCAGTCTTGACAAACTATGGATACCCACTGTGAAGGTGCCTGCACACGGAATTTTTGTGGCAAGAGTTGCACAATCTTCAACCACACCTCTCCTGAGTCGACATTGTTGAATACATGTGGCAAATGGAAACAATGCCGAGATAAGTGGAAAGCACATACAGCACCTAGAATTCTCAAATGGTCACCCATCTGGTACTAGCCAGGCTCAACATTGCTTAACTACGGTGATCTGATAAGAACCGGTATGTCAACGTGATTATGCCGTATTTACATACATATATACATGCATACATACATCAACACTTTATTTGTGGGTATGAAAGATAGAGTTCCCTATGCACTCAGAAATGACTGGGGCGATTCTTTTTTTAATTTCACACGAGGGTACTTGATGTATCTGGAAGTGTTCTTACGTAAGTTTTGTATCGTAATGCCTCGATAATATCGAAAATCGATAATCAAAAACAATCCGATTAAATAAAGAAAGGCCAACACTTTTATACCACAAACATTACAAGTGCATTTGAGAAGTTTTATCACCACACAAGCAGAAAGCCCAGCCTATAAAATCAACAGTAGATGTTTTTACAAAACAGCGGTGCATTCAAAATTAATGTTACTCTGTAGAGTAAATTGAAATCCGATTGACTTTTGTACGATCCACTTGAATCCAATGATAATGTAAAAATAATTGCATGAAATCAACAGTAGATTCTTTGATAAGACAGGGGCGCGTTAGAAATGAATGTTGAATTATGATACTTGACTTTTGCATTTTAAACTTTAAGTGAAGCTATTATTTACAGATAATTTGCTAAAATCAACAGTAGATTCTCTACAGTGCAATGTAGAGTACAATGTATTGTGGACTAAGTCACTGTGGGGAGGCAAATGGAGTTTCCTCCTGGTACACTGCAGGGTCAGGGGATCCCTAACAAGAGCAGGCAATCAATTGATTTGATTGAAAAATGGGTAATTACACCGACTTCGATGATATTAAAAGTATTGAAAGCGTAGAACACACATATATATATATATATATATATATATATATATATATATATATATATATATATATGCTAGTAGGGAAACCGATTTGCCAGGGATTAAATGAGGGTCGAAGAATGTTCTACGCTTTAGTGCAATGGTTAGAAGCTCCGACTGTCATTTAGGCGGTCGGGTTTCGATCCTGGCTTGAGGTAGTTGCTTGTCTAGCTGCACTGATGCTCCCTATCTTAGGTTGAGCAGATTGGGAAGTGACATGCAAATTACCATTAGCATATTAAGTGATATACAAATTACCATTAGCATATTGTCTAAACAAATTGAGCTTAGGTATTTGGACAGTGTCAAAACACTGTTAATTCACTGCCCGCATAACAGCAGCCAAATAGCGCAATGGTTAAAAGCTCCGACTGTCGTTTAGGCGGTCGGATTTCGATCCTGGTTTGAGGTAGTTGCTTGTCTAGCCGCACTGATGAACTGTGAAACAGCGAAACAGTACTGTATGTCGCTGACTATATACGTATAAACTCTCTTTACATACTCGCCATAATTCCATATATTGGCGTCTGGAAATTTGCAAAAAAAAAAAAAAAAACACAAAAAAAGAATTAATAATGAAAAAAAAGGGTGTCTTTACATACGTCATTATTCTCTTCTGGTGTCGTAGACGGAACTTTTTATCGTGAATGAATGTTCCACCTTCCCCCAATCCCATGACATTCTTCCTTTTTTTTTTTTTTTTTTTTTTTAGAATTCTCTCGAACCAATCAAGAACTGTGGAAGCAAATAGCCGATCGGTTGGTCCTTTGGCATTCACCGACGCTGGCAATTTTACGCTTTGGCAGGTCCAGTGTGTCAAAAGTGTTGAGTGGCCTTCGTCTGTTGAAGAAAAAAAAAAAAAAGAAAGATGGCCGACCATGTCTCGATCGCTTCAATTGGTAAGGTTAAAGCGAATGGGGTCTCAGCTGTTTCCAGTTTTCCCATCATCGATCCGTCTTTATTGTTTATCGTCTGCAATGATCTCTAGAGCCGTAGAATTCCTTTGTTATAGTTCTTTCTTTTCTATTTCGATTCCTTCCTCTTTCAAAATTATTCCTTCTTCTGTATTTCTGCTTGTTCTTTATTATTCTTTTTTTCTAATTCCTTTTTTCCATCCTTTTATTATTTCAATTTTTCCTTATTAATTTTCTTTAATTCCGCGTTATTTATTAATTTATTTATTTCAACTAATGGGTCACCGCTTACCAAGGTCCGAGGAACCACTCAAGGATAAGGGTTAAAGAAATCGTCATCACTCGAGGATTGGAAATAACCGTGAACTTTTCTTTTTTTTTGGGGGGGGGGAATCGCTCCAGACAAAACATGAATCCATTTGATGTAAGGATACAAAAATATTACTTTAAGGTAAAATAACACTTGCCAACAATAAGTGTTAGATGGATAGATTGCGACCCAGAAAACAGCAATTCTTCTCCCTTTGTCAAAAACATCGCTCATGGAATGTGAGGACTACAAAAGGACAGAATAAGAGAAGCGGGAGTTACGAAGCTGCCAAAAGTAAGCTCAACGTCGACTTTCTATTTTTTTATGGAAGTGCAAAACATCACTTGAGAGGAATTGATTAATTTAGAACACGGCTCAACAAGTATTTGTTTACATCAAACTTGAAGACAACTATATTGTAGTCATCAGGAATAACAGCTTCGTGGTATTTTGTTTCACGGGTGGGATGTTCTATGAAAAGAATTTTGTTCATGAAAGTTCTGCTTGGTCTTTGGAGCAGAGAGAGAGAAAGAGAGAGAGAAAGAGAGAGAGAGAGAGAGAGAGAGAGAGAGAGAGTGTGTGTGTGTGTAGGTGATATATATATATATATATATATATATATATATATATATATCATGCTTAGCCAGTCCATCACCTTTACCCTCAGCCCTTTCAGTAAAGCAGTGGTTGTCTTGGATGTGTGTTTTGGGCCATTGTCATGCTGGAACACTGCTCTGCGACCCAGTTTCTGGAGGGAGGGGATCATGCTCTGCTACAGTATTTGACAGTACATGTTGGAGTTCATGTTTCCCTCAATGAAATGTAACTCTCCAATACCTGCAACACTCATGCAGCTCCAAACCATGACATTCCCACCACCATACTTTAACAGGACGTTAAACTCGCGCGCACCCGATAATTAGTTCTCCATGTGGAAATGGACTTTTTACCCTTTTTTTTGCTCTTTGCTGAAGTAAGCAATTGACTTTTATGTTGTTTAAGTATTTCTGAAAAGGACTGGTTATTTCTAACCTACTTCATCTTCATTTAATTACCTCAGTCGCAGGAAGAGACTCTCAATTAAGAAGAAACTTTCTTCTCTTTTCACTTATTTATGATTTTGAGAAAATAAATTTCGTATAAAATTGATTCTCTGCTTCAGTCATCTTTGTTTGATTGTTATACTCCATTTTACACATATTTTTATTTATCATATTTTTATTTAATTCTATTTTTTTGAGTTTGCGGGACTAATATCGGCACCCATAGTCCCGCAACAGGAGGAACTCATTCATTTTTTATGTTTAGAATCTTAAGACAATTTTTTAAAAAGATTAAATCTACTTTTTTAGGGGTCGAATTATACTCCACTTTTTATACACTTTTTAGTTAGATTCTAATTTAATTTTTTAAAAATTTGTATGTTAATGAATTTCTGCATTTATTTAAACAATTCACCAGATAATATTTATTTTAACTTTTTGTTTGTTTGTTTATATATATATATATATATATTGTGCTTTAATTTTTTTTATATAAGGAGGAGATCACAATGTAGACCGTTTTCGAGGGGTTTTCCAAAATTTCAAAAATTCTACTTAAAATCACCTGTGATCCCTTTAGTTAAGTAACCTTATCTAAATAAAATACTATACTGTTTTTGATAACCTGATTTATCTTTATAAATTTTTACAATTTTTGTTCCAGTAATTCAATACATTCATTTGAAAGATTTATTCATTAAATTATATTGGATTTGGTACAATTAATTGTTGAGGATATTCAGGTAGTTAGGTATAACTAAATAAGCCCACAGTACCATTTATCAAGCGAACCTAATTACTAAACCACCCTCAATAAAACATCTGCCCAAACTCCTATGTATCTTCTCCTAACATGTTCTTGTGGTATCATTATAGAACATTCAATACCCTTTTTTTTGGGGGGGGGGGAGAGGTAGATTTTAGTACTCAATATATGAATCTCAAGAGTTAACTAATCTACTCCCTTGGCATATATTGGGACCCGTGGCCAGTGGTTAGAGTACTGGGAAAAATCAATTGTAAAAGTGATATTCTCCTGAAGGTTGAAGGTTCAATCCTCAGTGTGGGCGACCGAAATATACATTTGCGAATTACTTAGAACCTCTATCCAGTCATGGCTGATGGAACAAGAGCACACTACCCCCCATGAAGTAAATAAAGTGTTCCGCTCGAAATTCCGTTCAAATTCCCAAGTTTGACAAGGTACACCTGAAGAAGGTCGGAGGGTATATCGACCGAAACGTTGTGAAAATCACACACAAGATGAGAACAGTAGTCCGATGAATAATAATACATATAACCAATCCTCATCTCAAAAATTCAGAAACGAAAATGATGTTGTAGTACACACATACACACATACATGATGATGATTGCAACGTCTTGTCAGACGAGTGCCACTCCCTCAGACATTTAAAATCCATGAGCCCAAATGCCTGAGGGAGTATCTATACAAAGATGATGTTACAGAGTCTTAGCTTTGTACGACAGCTAAGTCTCTCTCTCGGTTCAAAATGTTGAGATCCAGCAACAAGCAAGAGCAAGATAGCCAGCAACAAATTAAACTGCAGACCAGCTTAATGCGAGTATTGGTCTCCCGCTTTATGGTTTTTTAAATCAGAGATTTGCTTCTCCTAGAAAGGTTGCCTTCACCACGGCTTACGGGAGCCCTCTCCACCCCAATACACATATACACACACACACACAAATATACACGGTGCTAGTTGGCCGTTGACCCAGAAAAAGAGTTCATTCGCCCTTTGGGCGACACACATACATACATACATACACACACATATACATACATACACACACACATACATACATACATGTATATTGTTATAGACGGCCACCTCGATATTATACATTTTCTCCTTATTCGTTAGCAAGAGGATAAATATTAATATTTAGGTGTTGCAATTATTATTGTTATTAATTTTAATATGATGGTTTCTTTTTAGTCTGAGATGTATGTGTAATGATTGAAGGTAAATGGCTATTCATTGGGTTATTAATCTTCTTAGTATATTGTAAGTTCCTTAGGGCAGTATTGTAGAAAGTGGAGTTTTGCTGGAAAGGTTTTATCAGTAGAGACCCTAAAAATTCTAGTAAAGATGGACAGTATTATAGATTGAATGATTAGAAAACTTGTGAAAATATAAAATTGTGATGCTTGGCTTTTGGCATGAACTGTACGATTCGAAGTAAAGGTTAAGAGAAATGTCTAAGACGTCAGATGTTTTCTTGACAAATTCAAAAGTTATAACTTTCTATAGAAAGCCCAAAATTATTAAAGAAATTATGAAGTTTCTTAATAGTTGCATTATATTCCCTTGTTCTAGCTCTTGTAGTAAAAATCGCATCGTCCCTATTAAAGGCCTCCTTGGATCTCATTAAAATGTATTCAAAAAAGAAAAGCCTCACCAAATCTGTTACCATGCAGAGTCCGAATACCCCATAAGGATACTAAAATTGTTGAGGGTGTCCTTCCTTGTCCAATGTTTATTGTCAAAATGTATCAAGGATCGTCTAGCTAAGAGAGTTAATTTCCAAATCTGTTGAATCTGAATTTCTTTTTGCAAAATAAGGGCTTTATTTAAAAGGATAGGAAAAACTGACGGGTAATAGTTATTAATGTCAAAAAGTTATAAAGCTTAGCTTCTGGTTATCTTTAAGGCTAGTGAGTCAGAGTTTTGCCAAAGTGGGAGGCTTACTTTTTTTTTTACAGAAGAAATAATTCTATCCAGGATTATTTTACTCATTTGCAACTTTATCAAAGCTAGAGAATCAAATTAGTCTAATAGCGGAGATTTCATGAAAATTGGGCTTTTGAGAGTAGACCTTTCAGTAAAATTATGGACGTTCATAGCATTAGTATTGATCTTATTCAAAGTAGTAGGAGGTATGACTTTGTATGATTTGTTTAGCTTCTAATATATGAGCTTTTTATGAGTGGGGTAATCAAGTTTATAGTAGGTTTTATCTTATCAGCTGAGACAAAAGTATGTGATTTGCATTTAATTTTTTGTACAAAATTATTCATTTTTTCTAGTGATTGGGTTAGGAGGTATTTTTTTATTGGACCTCCTAACCAAATTCATCATAGAGTTTTCAAAGTCATCGAGGTGCGGTTTGTGACCGAGGTGTAACGTTTTTAATCCGTAGAAATTAGCCGCAATCTTTTCAATCTTCTTTTGTTTCCTATATAAATTAACTGTGAGTGAATCTTTTAGGGGCACTGGGTATGGTGGAGGGTTCATAGAAATAGGAACTTCCAATGGATCAGTTAATACCGAACCGAGATTATTTGTGCTGTTTGATGTATCATAGTCGTTGCTAGAGATCATTAGCTCATCTCGTCATCTGCTAAAGTTCTGCCCAACTTGCTCCGAACCACAATTTGGTCTATTAACTCTGGTTACAAAAAAAAAAAAAAAAGAAAAAGAAAAAAAAACATGCCACAAACTCCCAAGCTGAAAAAAAACCCAACTAAATTAGCATAAACTAAATTTGACTCCTAAATATATATTGACACAGGACCGTTAATCCTATTAACTCTGGTTACCAAAAAAAAAAAAAAAAACATGCCACAAACTCCCCATCCTTCTCTTCGCATGATATCGCCTATATTTTAAGAAGACCGAGGAACTGAAGTCAAATGATTTGCTGACGTTATTGAATTTGGTCTATTAACTCTGGTTACAAAAAAAAAAAAAAAAAACATGCCACAAACTCCCAAGCTAAAACAAAAAAAAAACATGCCACAAACTCCCAAGCTGAAAAAAAAAAAAAACCAACTAAATTAGCATAAACTAAATTTGACTCCAAAATATATATTGACACAGGACCGTTAATCCTAAGCGTCTTGTCTTTGTCTAAGCAGAAAATGACTCGTCCTTTTAGCCACTTCCAGCTGATTACCTATCCTATTTCCGATCGCCTTTGTGTACCTTGGTGAATTATTTCCTTTCATGGCTAGGGTTGGGGTAACATTTCATAATATCACAGGTAAAAATGTGGCAGCTTAGAATTCTTTCGCAAATAAAACAATAGTAATAAAAGGAAATAATTTCTTCTGTTAGTATTGTTTTATTCGCGAAAGAATACTTTTTATGATTAATGTGTAAAGTTGTTGAGGATGATGAGATGCCCACGGAGCGTTCAATCGAGAATGAGGTAAAAAGACCCAACTGAGAGGAAGAGACTAAGCAGAGTCACTGAAATGGTGAGGCCCGCTGTGCGGCAAGAACTGATCAAAGGCTCATATTTTGAATGTTCTGACGATGATAAAGTAATTGAATCGGAAAAGTCTGATGAGTCGCACAACCATGTTCACTATACACAGGTCTGAACTGTTCTGCTGGCTTGCTTCTTGATCGACTACAATATCGTCGCCTTCAAGTCCAATGTAAACAAGTTCAGAAAAGTCTGACGATGTTCACTCTATACAGGTCTGGACGCTTCTGCCCCCTCCCCCCTCCAGCAACCTGCTTTTATGGTGCCCAGGCGCATCTGAAAATCACGTATGAGGCCTGATTTTTCGAGAACTGTGCGAGACCGTGGGCATTAAAAGACCACGGTCGCCATCTTGGATCTTTTCGTTTTTCCTTCTCGGCCCGCAGGACAGACAAACACGAGCATGTTTTTGCGGTAAGCCTTCTCTATTTTCCCCACAGTAATTTATAATTTGTAAAACCCCGGTTATAACAGAAGGAACTTTCTATTTCATGCAGAGTTGAACCTTGCCACCAACTGTCTGGCAACTAGGAACTGAAAAAAAAAAAGTATTTTAATCGCTTTTGTAATGTTGTATTCTATTAACTAATTTGCTTTTAGGCTTTTGTGCTTCGAGATGATGAGTTCCATAATGCCAAATTACAAATATTTGACATCGTAGGGAAGGGCGGGTGTTACAATATGTTTGAGGTCCCTACGAAGAAATTGAGTGATTAAATATACGTGCATATATTTAGAGCAAGTACTGTATAAACAAGAAAGTATCCATTCATAATTCACACTCCTTATTAAAAGTGTTCAGGAAAATGTAATATTATTTTGTCCACGAATGCGTAAACTTGTTGAAAGTGGAAACAACAATTGCAAAGATCAGCTGGGTTCCGGTATGACATGGCTATCAATAATATTTGGGCAAAGTACCAAGTACATTAGAACGTTTATATAGAATTCGTATTTTCCATGACGAAAGCAGCCATATAATACTCGTTGTTTATAAAAGCGATTGCACATAGCGTTTTAGTCTTTAATCAGTTTTCAGAGACTTTTGAGAAGTCCATCAGCTTGTGGTCAGCCTTTAAGCAGCCTCCATCCTTCTCTTCGCATGATATCGCCTATATTTTAAGAAGGTCGAGGAACTGAAGTCAAATGATTTGCTGACGTTATTGAATTTGGTCTATTAACTCTGGTTACCCCCCCCCCAAAAAAAAATGACAAAACCGAAAGAAGATAGATAACTATTTTCGAGGATTTAGCAGAGATGCCAACAAATGAAACTAAAGGTCAATAATTCAAATATATAACAAATAAATGTAAGCAAAGGCGAGATAAGTTACTCTTCTACCTATCTGGATAAGTTTTGTGTGTGTTTTAACGGAAACTAAAGCTTTTATTCGATTCGAAAAAGAACTAAAGCTGGGCTGCTAAAGTAAACAAGCAATCAAGATGGCTGACGGAAACACTGCCTTAGGAACGTCACAAATGGTTGACAATTCGAAAAAAAAAAATGTGATAAAAATCCATCCTAGAATTGTCAGAAATTGTCACAGTGACAATTATTCGATGGATTTTTATCAATATTTTTTTTTTCAGATTTAAAACTAATTTTGAGGCTCACAGGACAGCGTGTTTTTGTCAGCCGTTACATTTGGATACATGCAATTAAAAGTAACATTTATTTGTTATACTTTTTTTAAACATTTTTTTAATCTATGTGTTTGTAAAGCAAACAAGATTGTGTAATGATTTGATATTTAATGTCTAAAATATTTCTGCACTAGTAATTTTATTTATATTAGTATTATTTGTTTGAATTTAATTTTTATTTTTGTTTACTTATTTTCTGTTTTTCAGACAAACTAATTTATCATTCTTTTCGTTTTAAAAATTATTTATTGTTGGTTTTGATTTTCAAAATATATTAGTTATGATTTTTAAAAATATTGCTTGTTGATTTTAAAATATTCTTGTTCGTTTTAATTTTTAACAAAAACATTGTTCGTTTTGATTAAAAAAATATTGTTCGTTTTCAGATTTTTAACTATTTTTGAGGCTCTGAGGACAGCGTTTTTTCGTCAGCCATTACATTTAGATTCATGCAATTAAAAAAGAAAATTTCTTGTCAAGTGAATATAGCAAAGTAAGATTTTGTTAAAGTTTCATTATTAATAAAGTTTGAAATTTAATGACGATATTTAAAAACAAATGTGTCATCGTATATATTAATTATTTATCAAATAAATCATGAAATAAGTTTTTATTGTTAACGTCAATTATTAATTAGTTTTTTCCTTTAACTGTTAGCATAAAATAATTGACACCAAACAAGAAAAGTGTTTAACCTCGCAAAGAAAATGACAATATTAATAAAAGGAAAGATTCAAACTTTTAATTAAATTCTACAACAAAGTTTTGTAATGTTTTAATTGTTTGAAATATTTCTGTATTTCTTTGTTTATATTAACATTATTTGTTTGAATTTAATTTGTGTTTATTTTTGTTAACTTATTGTTCGTTTTCAGTTAAACTAATTTATCGTTCGTTTTCGTTAAAAAAATTTCTTTATTGTTGTTTTGATTTTTAAAAATGCCGTTCGCTTTGATTTTTTTAATATTGTTGTTCGTTTTGATTTTTTAAAAATGACGTTGTTCGTTTTGATTTTAAAAAATATTTATCGTTTAATTTTAAGTTGAATTCTAATCATTGTTTATTGCCTAAATTCATATTTCATATTTTGCAACATTTTCATTGTTTTTTGCTTAAAACAAACGTAATTTTACATGCATAATTTTTATATAATGAATAACGTTCAGCTTTACTATAAATCGAATCGTGTTCTTTGCTTTTATTTATTTTTTTTTAAATGTAATTTATAAGTAAATAATGAACGTATTTTAGTCTTTAAAATCTATGAAACAACGAAATATTTAATTACTTTTAACGCATAAACACACAACTTTTCTGTTTTGGATTCTTTTTTTAATTAATATTGTATGAATTTCAGTACAAATCATACTGTTCCTTATTTTTCTCTTTTTTTAGTGAATTTTTAAAGTTTTCTAATGTTTTTGTGAACATTTTTGATTAATTATCGATAGTCTGACAGTTTGATAGATCGTGCTTGCTAGGACTTCAGCGATGACGTCATTTTTCAGCTCGCGGGCCTGTCATTATGACATTACAAAGGCCACGATAAAACTCACTATCGAGGCAAAGGCAAAGTCGCGAATTGAGTTAATTGAAGATTTAAACATAGCATCCACATGATATATAATATATCTGGGGTTACGCCAGCATGTTGGAAATTATGATTTTGCTGGCAGGTTGGTTAGTGCAAAAAGAGTTCATGAGGTTAAGTGTTGATGTATGTCAAACGCTGTAGTTGACGTCGACGGTGACACCTGAAATGTCACTCGATCCGTGTGAAAAACGTGGAGAGAGAGAGAGAGAGAGAGAGAGAGAGAGAGAGAGAGAGAGAGGGGGGGGCATAAAGGAAGGGAGAAATTTTTTTTTTCGCTCGCATGCAAGCAGTCTAGCTTCCGATTTTGGGAAGAACGGACGTGTCGGGTAGACGCGAAAATGCGTTGAAGAAAAAGCAAACGCAAGTCAGCACACCCCCTTCGTTCACTTGTAGACGAATAAAATAATCCATGCCAGAAAATAGGCGTTGTTTTCGTGAGATGATCCTTTTACAGCATCGACCAGTGATGAGAAGAATCAATCAGAGAAGACCAAGAAACAGAAAAAAGGTATGATGAATTTATTATCGTAAATATATATATACACACACTAATACGACCACATGCATAGATATACACGTTATAAAGTACACATATTAATAATAATAGTTAATGAGACGTATAAAGAAAAATATTTTGGTTATAATGTGGTTGAATTGTGATCTGATTTATAAAAGTAAAAAAGGGGTTGAAAGAAAAAAAAAGAAAGAAGCAAGGTTGACTGCATGGAGTTTTGATTTGTTCATTATGAAACGCCGGTACGCGTTAGTTGGTTTATCAATACGCCCACACGGAAAGAAAGGAACAAGAGAGAAAAAGAAAAAAAAACTGTTTTAAACAAACGATTTTATTTTTCCAGTTTGTTTTAGAAAGAGTATTTTGTTGTTATTGTTAGCCGGTTGGGAAGTGGTTAGAGATCGATCCCTACTGTTTATAATTGTATTTTGTGTTTTGTTAATGTATTTCGTATTGGAAAAAACGTTTATGTATAAACCTTTGTTTTGTGAATCTTCCGTATCTTACGAAACGGGAATGAAAGTTTGTTTTAATGCGAGTGGTTTTGTCTAGGAAGAACTGTAAAAAACTGTAAAAAAAATGTCCCGTTTCTGAACACCTAATGAATTGAACTGTTGTATTTTTTTTTTTTTTTACTGCTTTATAATTTTGTGCAGGTTATTGTGGACTTTTCTTGTATTTGATGACATTACGATAATTTGTTGAACTTTGTGTAAAATCGATTTTGTTACGATTGAAAAATATTGATACGATTGTAATACTGGTTGTAAAATTTGCCTCGAGAAGCCGTCGCACTTTAAATTGGTTTGGTTGGTTTTAAGTAAGGAATATCTAAATAATTATTTAAGAAAAAAACGGAATTAGATCAGCATGGTTTAAGTTAAGGAATATCTAAATAATTATTTAAGAAAAAAACGGAATTAGATCAGCATGGTTTAAGTTAAGGAATATCTAAATAATTATTTAAGAAAAAAACGGAATTAGATCAGCATGGTTTAAGTTAAGGAATATCTAAATAATTATTTAAGAAAAAAACGGAATTAGATCAGCATGGTTTAAGTTAAGGAATATCTAAATAATTATTTAAGAAAAAAACGGAATTAGATCAGCATGGTTTAAGTTAAGGAATATCTAAATAATTATTTAAGAAAAAAACGGAATTAGATCAGCATGGTTTAAGTTAAGGAATATCTAAATAATTATTTAAGAAAAAAACGGAATTAGATCAGCATGGTTTAAGTTAAGGAATATCTAAATAATTATTTAAGAAAAAAACGGAATTAGATCAGCATGGTTTAAGTTAAGGAATATCTAAATAATTATTTAAGAAAAAAACGGAATTAGATCAGCATGGTTTAAGTTAAGGAATATCTAAATAATTATTTAAGAAAAAAACGGAATTAGATCAGCATGGTTTAAGTTAAGGAATATCTAAATAATTATTTAAGAAAAAAACGGAATTAGATCAGCATGGTTTAAGTTAAGGAATATCTAAATAATTATTTAAGAAAAAAACGGAATTAGATCAGCATGGTTTAAGTTAAGGAATATCTAAATAATTATTTAAGAAAAAAACGGAATTAGATCAGCATGGTTTAAGTTAAGGAATATCTAAATAATTATTTAAGAAAAAAACGGAATTAGATCAGCATGGTTTAAGTTAAGGAATATCTAAATAATTATTTAAGAAAAAAACGGAATTAGATCAGCATGGTTTAAGTTAAGGAATATCTAAATAATTATTTAAGAAAAAAACGGAATTAGATCAGCATGGTTTAAGTTAAGGAATATCTAAATAATTATTTAAGAAAAAAACGGAATTAGATCAGCATGGTTTAAGTTAAGGAATATCTAAATAATTATTTAAGAAAAAAACGGAATTAGATCAGCATGGTTTAAGTTAAGGAATATCTAAATAATTATTTAAGAAAAAAACGGAATTAGATCAGCATGGTTTAAGTTAAGGAATATCTAAATAATTATTTAAGAAAAAAACGGAATTAGATCAGCATGGTTTAAGTTAAGGAATATCTAAATAATTATTTAAGAAAAAAAACGGAATTAGATCAGCATGGTTTAAGTTAAGGAATATCTAAATAATTATTTAAGAAAAAAACGGAATTAGATCAGCATGGTTTAAGTTAAGGAATATCTAAATAATTATTTAAGAAAAAAACGGAATTAGATCAGCATGGTTTAAGTTAAGGAATATCTAAATAATTATTTAAGAAAAAAACGGAATTAGATCAGCATGGTTTAAGTTAAGGAATATCTAAATAATTATTTAAGAAAAAAACGGAATTAGATCAGCATGGTTTAAGTTAAGGAATATCTAAATAATTATTTAAGAAAAAAACGGAATTAGATCAGCATGGTTTAAGTTAAGGAATATCTAAATAATTATTTAAGAAAAAAACGGAATTAGATCAGCATGGTTTAAGTTAAGGAATATCTAAATAATTATTTAAGAAAAAAACGGAATTAGATCAGCATGGTTTAAGTTAAGGAATATCTAAATAATTATTTAAGAAAAAAACGGAATTAGATCAGCATGGTTTAAGTTAAGGAATATCTAAATAATTATTTAAGAAAAAAACGGAATTAGATCAGCATGGTTTAAGTTAAGGAATATCTAAATAATTATTTAAGAAAAAAACGGAATTAGATCAGCATGGTTTAAGTTAAGGAATATCTAAATAATTATTTAAGAAAAAAACGGAATTAGATCAGCATGGTTTAAGTTAAGGAATATCTAAATAATTATTTAAGAAAAAAACGGAATTAGATCAGCATGGTTTAAGTTAAGGAATATCTAAATAATTATTTAAGAAAAAAACGGAATTAGATCAGCATGGTTTAAGTTAAGGAATATCTAAATAATTATTTAAGAAAAAAACGGAATTAGATCAGCATGGTTTAAGTTAAGGAATATCTAAATAATTATTTAAGAAAAAAACGGAATTAGATCAGCATGGTTTAAGTTAAGGAATATCTAAATAATTATTTAAGAAAAAAAACGGAATTAGATCAGCATGGTTTAAGTTAAGGAATATCTAAATAATTATTTAAGAAAAAAACGGAATTAGATCAGCATGGTTTAAGTTAAGGAATATCTAAATAATTATTTAAGAAAAAAACGGAATTAGATCAGCATGGTTTAAGTTAAGGAATATCTAAATAATTATTTAAGAAAAAAACGGAATTAGATCAGCATGGTTTAAGTTAAGGAATATCTAAATAATTATTTAAGAAAAAAACGGAATTAGATCAGCATGGTTTAAGTTAAGGAATATCTAAATAATTATTTAAGAAAAAAACGGAATTAGATCAGCATGGTTTAAGTTAAGGAATATCTAAATAATTATTTAAGAAAAAAACGGAATTAGATCAGCATGGTTTAAGTTAAGGAATATCTAAATAATTATTTAAGAAAAAAACGGAATTAGATCAGCATGGTTTAAGTTAAGGAATATCTAAATAATTATTTAAGAAAAAAACGGAATTAGATCAGCATGGTTTAAGTTAAGGAATATCTAAATAATTATTTAAGAAAAAAACGGAATTAGATCAGCATGGTTTAAGTTAAGGAATATCTAAATAATTATTTAAGAAAAAAACGGAATTAGATCAGCATGGTTTAAGTTAAGGAATATCTAAATAATTATTTAAGAAAAAAACGGAATTAGATCAGCATGGGTTAAGTTAAGGAATATCTAAATAATTATTTAAGAAAAAAACGGAATTAGACCAGCATGGGTTAAGATGATAGGTTGAATGATTAAGTTTATTATTTCGGAAGTGATTCACATGTTTTTATATTTGCTTCGTGATTTTCTTGGGCCACTGATGATTGCGGGAAATTCGGCATTCGCATTCGCTATCAGCCAAAAGAGGCAGGTTTTAGCTGAAAATTGGAGAAATGGATTTTCCACATGGGGAAAAAAAAGATGCGAACAGGAGCCGCTCATGTACTTCGGCAGGTTACAAATGCCTTAGTTAGGAGAATACAGATTATTCCTCTAACATGGAGCATATATATAGATATATATGTGTGTATGTATGTGTGTGCGTTTGCGCGTGTGTGTGTGCGTGCACATGTAGTTACATATGTATATCTGTATATATGTTGTAATTTAAATTTATAAATTAATAAATAAAAAAAAGGCAGTAAATTCCATACCATTTTGTAAATTACACTTTTAAACCATTGTACATTTATTTTAACCACGTTCTTAATACGTTAAAACATTTTGTTGTTTTTTTACACACGAGACGCTTCACTATTTCAAATAATTTATATGTAATTTCAACTTAAGCATATAATAGCATCCAGATTTTAAACGAAACAATAATCAAAAACTACCTGAAGACGACTGAAGAAAATCAGTTGAAAGTACTTACAAAAAAACAATATATTTTCAAATATATATATATATATATATATATATATATATATATATATATATATATATAGTGGAGCGCACTGATTGATTTTCACTTAGCATTGAGGAAATGCCCTTCCCTTATACTTAACGAATATTTTCATTAACCATTAATAAATTAATTAAAATCAATAATATTATGTTTGATACGATTCAATTTCTGCTACTGCCAATAGCAGGTTCGGAACTCAGTTGGTAGCGTGACGGCGACAGTCACTGAGATTCCGGTTTCGAATTTCACTATGTTCAGCCACACTGGTAAGTTGTATCATACAGACGACGGAACACGTGTCTGTGGATAACTATCTCTACTATTATATAAACGCAACTTTGTCTATATGTGTGTGTGAATTCGTTCCCTATGGACTCTTAAACGGTTGGGCTGATTTTTTTTTTTTTTAAATTTCACACACATTTACTTTATGTGATTTTGACTAAAGCTAATGCCTTATACAGCCTAACACCACAAGTGTATTTGAGACGTTTCATTACCGTACAAGCAGAAAGGACCGGCATATAAAATCAACAGTATGTTCTTTGATATGGCAGGAGTGTGTTTGAAATGAATGTTTCTGTTTGGAGCATAATTGAACTGTAATACTTGACTGTTTCATTCTAAACTATAATACAAGCAATTATATAAAAATAATTTTATGAAGTAAACGGTAGGTACAAAGTTACTGCGGGGAAGCATGTGAAGCTTCTTTTCTGTGCACCACGGTGAATTCCCAACTAAAGCAGGCAACCGATCGATTTGATTGAAAAATGGTCGATTTTACCGATTTCGATGAGAATAAAATATGGGATTGGGAAACATTCGTTGATCTTCCTTCAATCCCGGGAAACGTCGGGATTGAATGCAAGAATATATATATATATATATATATATATATATATATATATATATATATATATATATATATATATATATATACTGACAAGGAAACCCGACGTTGCGCGGGATTGAAGGAAGATCAACGAATGTTTCCCAATCCCATATTTTATTCTCATTGAAATCGGTAAAATCGACCATTTTTCCATCACACACACACACACACACACACACACACACACACACACACACACACACACACATATATATATATATATATATATATATATATATATATATATTAGTGTTGGGACGATCAATCGGATTCGGAACCGGGAATCGAGAAATCAGCAAATTTGGTGGTATTGGAATTGGTATGGGAATTCAAAAAATTGATGCCATTTTCCAATGCCAAAACGATTCTTTTAATTACCCTTTTTTATTTGATTTTGTTTAAAGCAAAATCTTCCATTGCTGGTAATAATGATGAAATAATAAATATTTATTGATTTTAAAATACCAGTAAAGCTGAAATCTACAGATTATCCTCCACTTGTGTATTTTTACATTTAGGAAAATATTTGCACTTTTAATGTGCTTATTTTTTTTTTTTTTTTTTTTTTTTTACGGAAATCTGGGAAAATAATAACTCTGTAGTTAAGTATTTAGAGATTTATAAAGAATCGAAATCGGTAATTGTATCGGAATCAGGAAAAATATTGAAATCGTCCGATCACTAATATATATTAGGCAATTTTAGGCATATATATGTCTAATGCAGCTAGCTTATGTCAGCCTATCGCAGTCCTATCTATTTATGTTAATCTGTTTTTATTTCCTGTAAATATGTCTAGTTAAGCAGAACATTATTTCACGTCTAAAAAAAAAAAATACCCCATTTTTGTGTTGTGACAATCAGCAATGGACATTCGTTGTTGTATGAGAAAATACTCCGAGGTTTGCTCGGAAATGATCTTTTTGTTTTTCCGTGCTAAGAGAGGGAAATCGAGATTTTGATTGGCGGGAAATATCATTGTAAGAAAACATTTCCGAAACACAATTCCTTGCAGAGACGATCCGGGTAATATCGAGGATATAGAGAAACGGGAATGTAGGTTTGAGATGCGTGGGGAGGGGTGATGTTGAAAGGGGACGAACGTTTTTCTATCTGCGTCCCCTAAGCCTAATTACCTATTATGGTAAGTAAAAATGTTTTTGTTTATCTTAAAAAGCGCAGCATCTTTTCTCATCCGATTTGACACAGGAAATCTAAATACACTCAAATAATGCGCAAAGGAAACGTGCTTCCTAGTCTAGGTAGCTTCTTTGAATTTGTCAAGGACATCTATTATATAAATCTCACCTGTATGCATGTATGTATGTATGTATGTATGTATGTATGTATGTCAGGTCATGTCATGTGCTACTGGTACCATGTAACCCAGTACTACCTTCCTCATGGTCGGGTTACCGGCGACTAAACTGGTTCCCCCACCAGACTTGTTTGGTGAGGAGGGCGGCTAGTCTCCCTGAAGGATTAAAAACAAGACCTTCCAAAGGGCGAATGAACTCTTTTTCTGGGTCAACGGCCAACTAGCACCGTGTATATTTGTGTGTGTGTGTGTGTGTGTGTGTGTGTGTGTGTGTGTGTGTATGTGTATTGGGGTGGAGAGGGCTCCCGTAAGCCGTGGTGAAGGCAACCTTTCTAGGAGAAGCAAATCTCTGATTTAAAAAACCATAAAGCGGAAGACCATTACCCGCATTAAGCTGGTCTGCAGTTTAGTTTCTTGCTGGCTATCTTGCTCTTGCTTGTTGCTGGATCTCAACATTTTGAACCGAGAGAGAGACTTAGCTGTCGTACAAAGCTAAGACTCTGTAACATCATATTTGTATAGATACTCCCTCAGGCATTTTGGCTCATGAATTTTAAATGTCTGAGGGAGTGGCACTCGTCTGACAAGACGTTGCAATCATCATGTATGCGCGAGCCTTTTCTAGTCTTACACAAAAACACGCGTTCACATTTCAAGCTATATTACTTGTCATATACATACGCGCACACAAACATACGCGCCCATACATATATTCACGTTCACGTACATACACTCACATTCACGTGTATATACACACACGCTAACGCACACACATGTACTCACACACGCGCACACGTACGCACACACAAGGACGACGTCACTTTCTTTCAAAGGAAATACACACATGCGCAAAAGACCACCGGAAACAAGTATAAAAGGAAGAGACAAGCTTTTTCTAACCCTTTTAGGCCCAGCTTTCGAGCTGGTCGGTCTACGGACCGACCGCGCGTACGTCACGCAATTTACTACTATGTGGGACAAAAAGCTAACAGACCGTATGTACACATTCTCACTCTTTCTCTCTCTATCTACTACTGGTCCCTGAGAACACCTTCGCGTAGCTGACTGCTAACTGACGTCAACCCCCTTATCATTTTCTTTGTCTACACGATGGACTGCCATTTCTCGTTCTATTACATTATTCATTTCTCTTCCCACGCGCGAACAAACGATAGTGACCCGAACTGGATATGAACACACATTTCCTTTTCCTTTCTACACCACCATTCTCGCAACAAACGATGGTTACACCAGCGCGGACATGAACACGTGTTATATCTAAAACATCCATTCTTTCAACAGTAAATAAACAACGTTTATCTTATCCATCAATTGAGTTTTTGTTTCCTTCAATTACATTCGTTTCATTATTTTCTTGTGGCGAGTTAGGGTATTATTATATCCTGGTCCGCAACATGTATGCCTAAAACTTTTCGCAGCGGCATCGGACCGGGTCGAAACCGATACTGTCTAAAAGGGCGATGTCTCGGTCGAATAATGTTAGAATTAGAAAAAAAACGGTCAATTATTTCCCGTAGAAATAGACGGTTGAAATGGGGGAGGGTAGCAAAAAATTGTTTCTTCATGACAATTTAGCGAAACACGCATACACGAAAAACGTTCTTTCTTGAATTGGGTTAAATAGAAAAACAAAACAAAACAACGTTACTTCGCTGACGTCATTATCTAGAGCAGTGGTTAACGTTCAGCGTCATTTTCTTAAGGTTTCACGTTTGCGCCAACATAAAGGACATTTTTTTTTTTCGATTTTTAAAGTTTTATTATTTAAACAGTATTTTCTTTTCGTTCGCTAATTCTTTATTTTATCTGGCTTTTTCCCCGTCTTTATTTTTTTACTTATTTTTTATTTATTTATTTTACATAGGCATCACCACTTATCAAGGCCAAGAAGCCACTCGAGGATAAAGGTTAAAGAGTGTAAAGTAGAAATTGGACAATATAATAATCATTAGTAATGAAAATTAGGTAAATTTAATAACTTATATGGAACGGCTCATCAAGAACTTATTTACTTTAGACTTGAACACAACCATATTGTAGTCAGCCGGAAAGCAGGAAAACGGAAGACAATTCCACAGGCGTGCAGTTCTAAGAAAGAAGCTTTGTTCATGGAATCTACGTTTAGGTTTAGGCTCAGATAAAGAGTGCGGGGAATTATTGATAGTGTTTTCAGCTAGACAGGTGTTTCTTGTGAAAGTTTGAACACTTGTGAAAGTCGAACACTTTCCATGAAAATAACGATACAGCAGAGACAAACTCGCAACATCTCTTCTGTGAGATAGAGGTTGCAGGGAAGAAAAAAGGACATCTCCTACGAGGCTACGAAGTCTATTTTGAACTCTATTACGGCAGGATAAGTCCTTTCTAGCAGCTCCTGCCCAGATGTGGCAACAGTACTCCATCCTTGGACATACCTGGCTCTTATATAGATAGAGAATTGCATCAGCAGTGAGATATCTACTGGATCCATAGAAGGATCCCACCATTTTTCCAGCGGCCTTGGCAACAGATTTGATGTACCTGTTCCATTTAAGATCAGGAGTAAAGGTCAAGCCCAGAAGCTTGTCAAAACTTGAGGTCCCCTCAAGACGAGAGCCATTCATTTCAACTGATGCCAGACAGGAATCAGAACGTTGATGATGTAAAGATAAACGCTTGGTTTTAGATGCATTAAAAGTAACCAACCACTCCTTTCCTCATTGTACTACGTGCTCAAGATCAGAGAGAATCGGAGAGAACTTGGTCGTTTACTGACTTAGATGTGCTACCATAGATGGTAGTGTCATCAGCATAAATGTCTACAAATGATGTAAGGATATGATTTGGAAGATCATTAATGTAGATCAGGAAAAGAATTGGGCCCAGGATGGACTCCTGAGGGACTCCAGCATTAATACTGTGAGCTTCTGATTTTGGCCCCTCAACTACTACTCTTATGAACCTGTCAGAAAGAAATGATTTAATAATTGAGAATACATTTCCAGCTATATCATAGCTAGAGATCTTGTGAAGTAAACCTTCATGCCATACCCTATCAAAGGCCTTTGATATGTCAAGAGCAATTGCCCTATAAAGGTTGCCTCCGTCGAGAGATTCGCTAATCCTATGAGATATAACTGTAAGCAGATCAACTGTAGATCTAGCAGAACGGAAACCATATTGTGTGTCACTAAGAAGCTTATTTTTGCTGAGATGGTTGATTACTTCTCTATTTAACACAGATTTCAGCAACTTTTATAAAAAAGTTTTAGCATTTAAACCATTTATACCATTTTTTTTTCGTTCGCTTATTCATTATTTTCCATTTTTTATTTTTCCATTACGTTCGCTGTTTTTTTGTTTTTTTTTTCGATTAAAAAAAGTTTAAACATTTAAACAGGGTTATCTATGCCATCGTTTTCCTTCGTTTACTCTTTATTCCCCCCCCCACACACACACACACCTCACCACACCTGGGCAACGCTGGGAATCCCCACTAGTTTAATATACATTGGAGTATAAAATTTATATTATGGCGAAGGAAGAAAATAAAGGAGGTATATATGCTCATATCCATATAATTGGAATAAATAAAACCTTGAGAAAAGAAAAGGCTCGCCAGTTAGCAAGTGATACTTAAAGCATAAACAGAGTTTTATTAATCCAAAAATTTGAAAAAATGAAATTTTATAACAAAACATACAAGAATATAAAAGTTACTTTCGGTCATTTATAAAAACGTGTTTGGTGAACAAAGTTGGATTAGTAGTCACAAGTCATAGTGTGACTAATATGTCTATGTAATATCGCTGGCAACCATCTGTCTCAGGAGACAATGGTGTTGCTCTGGTGTCTATTTGTAGTGCCAGGAATGGCTGTACGATCCAACTTGAGAGTGGCAGTTCCTACCTAGTGAAGCTACATAGTGGGGGCAAAGCGATGTGAAATAGTAGCTGTTGGCCGTGAAGCACCCCCCCCCTTTCACGAAGCTAGAGGATCTAAGGGAAAGAGAGGGTCAATACAGCTTGATTCTAACTACGGCGCAGGAGTTGCCGGTGATGCTAATATAAAGTCAGGCCACCTTAGAGACTCCATCTCCGAACTTTTTGTTCCCCTGTGCAGGTTATTCTGCAAGGCAGCGAAGGTTTTGAATCAGAATTACCGTTTCCTAGGTGAGCTACCATTCAAACTTGATGAGTCTCACCCGTCCGATTCGTCTGGTTTTAAGGCGCCAGTGAACGGCCTTTGCCCCTTCTCCCAGTTAGTAGAAACAGTTTCGCCAGGAATAGTACCTAAGCAACACGAAAATGCCAGGAGCTGGACAGTGTTGTCAGAGGCTATTTACGATGCAAACTATATGGGCATTATTAAAGGAGAAAGAGCTTATCCCCACTACCACCCTCGGTTGTGACAACCTCCAATATACGTAAGTATTTGGCAGCGTGGCATTGTGTATGCGTGTGCGTTGATTTACATTGTTCTTGTTAATACATGCATAGTGTTTATGCATTTCTTTCTCTTCAGCTATTGTTGTTGTTGTTGTTTTTTTCGGTCAATTGTGGTAACGGCATGGTAGTTAATTTTGCCAATTTTATAGTTATGCATTCGGTTGAGTTTGTTATAATGTTTTTTTGTTTTTTTTTCTTTTGCACCTCCTAGCGTCCACATAGTCTGAACAAATTGTCCTAACCCTGTTTAAAATATCGATCGTGGTCTAATTTAAAACTGGTTTAGTTTGAGGATGTCTAGATCGACGGCTTGGTTTGGTTGTTTTGTTTTACGGCATATCAACCCTTTTCGGATTATTTAATACCGAATCCAGTCATTTTTGTAAAGGTTTTCAAGCTCCAAGTTGATTATATTTTCAAATGTTTATACAAGAGTTACATTCCCTCATTTATACAAACACGCGTTTAGAGAAGAAAATTGTGTTAGTAGTCGCAAGTCATAATGTTCATAATATTAATATATTAATTAAGGCTAGACAATCGAAAAGAAGGGATTCATAATGTTCAAAATAATGATTATAATATAATGTTCAAAATAATAAACTGTTCATAATAATGTTTATTTCGATTATCGATATTTATTGAAGACATTCCTCTACAAAACTTATCTAAAGACACTGCCAGGCACACAGAGAGTTCCTTTTATATATCTATATATATCTATATAATTATAAAACTCAAATGACCTTGTAACAATGTATGTAACCCACTTTCCGGTTTACGACATCCGGTTGCGCATGCGCGCATGAGCTGCGCACTGAAATATTAGCGTTATTATTTCGAAATTATTATTTAACATTGGAAGAGTGGGGTTTAAAATAACTTAAACGTAATACAGAAATGAATGATATATATAAAAAAAAAAGCAGACAGTATTAACAATTGTTTATTTGGATAATTTAAACGCGAAAAAAAAAGAACAATTGGGACGCTGAAATATTAACGTTATTATTTCAAAATTATTATTTAACATGGGAAGAGTGGGGTTTAAAATAACTTAAACGTAATACAGATATGAATGATATAAAAAAAAGCCGACAGTATTAACAATTGTTTATTTGCATAATTTAACGCGAAAAAAAGAACAATTGGGACGCTGAAATATTAACGTTATTATTTCGAAATTATTATTTAACATGGGAAGAGTGGGGTTTAAAATAACTTAAACGTAATACAGAAATGAATGATATATAAAAAAAAAAAAAAAAAGCAGATATATCAAAATTTGAATTTAACTATAATGAGTATTATGGTATCAGTTCAGTGCACATTTACCTATAAGTATGGCCAACCACTTATAATTCAGTGACTGTAAAATTATTTTTCAAAAATAATCAATTATAATAAACAGAACGACTCATAAAAATCTATCTATATTCTTTTTTTCATTTTAATATACTTTCATATAAATGTTTCTGTTATATAAAAAAAAAATCCTATTTTCTTTACGTCACAAGTCAAGTGTCACACTCATACATGAATTCCATAGCTAATATAACATACTGACCCAACGGGACACGGGTAGTCTAGTATATATATATATATATATATATATATATATATATATGTTGTTCGACCTTCACCTGGCAAATTCTATTCATTTTATTTTTAATTTTCACATTTTGTACCGATTTTCCCCGGGTAAAACCCAAATATAAAGTTTCGCATGGGTTCGAATACCCTATATATTAAGTTTCATGTCTTTAGACCAAAAATTGACATAGGAGTTTGGTAGGCAAAACTTTTTAAACATTATATATATATATATATATATATATATATATATATATATATATATATATATATATATATATATATATATATAGAGAGAGAGAGAGAGAGAAGGAGGTGTTTACGCAAATATTACGCAATTATAAGTCACGTAGAATATCTGCATGAATATAATTACTCGTAATGGATGATCATCCCATAATAAAACCAAAAAAACTAATGAAGAATTAATTAAAATGAATGTTTATAAAAGAATATGCAAATTAGCTAGATCTTTTGCAGATTAATGCAATTCAACTACCCATATATAACAAAGTTGTATTTTCTTTTTAAGTAATTAGAAAAAAGTGTTTTTAATATGAATACCAATACAGAAAAAAAAACACATTTATAGGAGGACTAGCATGGGTGCCCGGCGTTGTCCAGGTGTTTGGAGGTGTATGCTGAGCAAAAAAAAAAAAAAAAGGGCGGTAAATTTTTTAAAAATTTGACCCCTATTATGAGCCATTAACATTTATTGTTTTCGGCTCAAATCAAGTTATTAAGTTAGATCCATGTCCAAGGAACCTATATCTAAAATTTCAAGTGCGTAGACCCAAAATTGTCGGAGGAGTTTGGTAGAGTTCTCAAAAGTAAAATCGTTGAACTTTGATCCCTTAATCGCCAAATTTCTGGCCCAAAACCGATCACATAGATATTCCCAAATCTCAGTACCCTGTATATCAAATTTCGAGTCTGTAGACTAAGCATTGACAGAGTTATTGCACACACACACACACACACACACACACACACACACACACACACACACACACACACGCGCGCGCGCGCGTTCACTTTCGGCCAGAAATTTGGCTGCTAAGGGGTCAAAGTTCAACGATTTGACCTTTGAGAACTCTACCAAACTCCTCCGACAACTTTGGTTCTAAACACTTCAAATTTTAGATATAGGTCCCTTGGACATGGATCTAACTTTCTAATTTGATTTGAGCCCAAAACAATAAATGTTAAGGGGTCATAATAGGGGTCAAAGTTTAAAAAAATTGACCGCTTATTATTTTTTTTTGGGGGGGGTCAGCACACACTTCCGAACACCCGGGCAACGTCGGGCTGAAATGCTAATATATATATATATATATATATATATATATATATATATAAGAGGAAAGAGATAACTTTTCATTTGCAAGCAAAGATTGTACAATAGGTAGAACTGTTATAAGGTGGGGGAGGAATAAGTCAGTAATATAGGCTATTGCGGCGAGATGCAGGCATTTTGCAGTAAGAATCAATATGCGTTCTTTGTATGGAAGGTCAGAAAAGGAATCCCCCAAATTGATAGTATAAAACAAGTCGGATGCTGTAAGCCAGGGCGAGTGTTTGGAAGTGGATGATCCTGGCAAGATATGTTGAATAGGTAATGATTTGTTAGTAAGTTATGGTTATGAATTGTTAGCAAGTTTGGAAGTATTGACATTTATATAAAACAGAACAATATAGATAGCAATAAACTGCCAAACAACAGCAATAATAATAATAATAACAACAATAACAATAATAATAATAATTGGTGGTGGTAGTGGTGTTGTTATTTACTCACTAATAGAGAAATATTTGATGATGGCCTGTGTGACTAATGTCACACAGGCCATCATCAAATATTTCTCTTTGAGAATAATGTGTGGGATTCTCTGGACATTGAGTGACAACAAGTCTCCCCAGATTTCCAGTACTCTCCAGCTCTTTCGATAACCATTGCAGATTGATTTGCGTTATCGTAAAAACCATTGGTCTTCACTGGAATTTGGGTGGGGAAAAAACTCCCCAAGGTCCTAGTCCCATTTGCACTCATCCAGCGGAGGTCTGGCTAATGCTTTCTCTTCTCGGTCTTTCCCCCCCCCCCTTGACCCTCCTCGTTTATTTGGTGTGGTGTCAGCTTTTGGTGACATACACACAAAAATCGGTGGAAGATAGGAGGGTTAATTTTCAATTATACAATTCCAGTTTTCGTGATTCCTTGTGATGCACCTTTGTGTTTTACATCTGTAACATTTTCTGCATGTCCAGTTTGTGCCTCTAGCTCATGTGTATTAGTTTCCGGATTCAAGGGTTTTCCTTAATATTTCAGCAGTTTTCATTATTGTTATCCTTTGTATCTTACCAGCCATCCCCCTGATTCCAATTTCTCCCACTATTTTCAGTTTTTCGATATTGTTCTTAGCGTTGCTACTATTAGTGGTTTGATCCTGACTTCTTTCATCTTTTATATTTCTTTTGAGCTCTCTTGCCAGTTCCGTGTATTTGCTCCACTTCTTCGTCTCCTTGATCTTCACTCTTTGGTCTGCTGGACAGCAAAATTTACAATTTAACAGGTCTTTTTCTTTCTTGCTAACTAATATGACATCCGGTCGTCTTGCTATTATGGATTTATCCATTTGTATAACCACGTCCCATAGGATTTTGCGACTTTCGTTTTAAGTACTGCTGCCGGTTTGTACCATTTGTCTGGGTGTTCAAGATTCAGTTGTCTGCATAATTCCCAGTGTACTGCCTTCCCCACTTGGTCGTGTCTATTCTTATATTCTTTTTGGGCTAGTTTACTGCATTTGCTTATTATGTGGTTTATTGTTTCGTCTCTTTGTCCGCAGAGTCTGCATTTGCTGTTTTCTTGTGTCTTGTTGATCCTAACTTTGTGCGGCTGTTATTAGGGATTCAGTTTATCTGTTAAGGTTTCTTTTTTGCAGCTATGGCCAAGTGTTTTCGTTAGTCTCGTCTTTTGTCATCCTTATGAATCGTCCATGTAGTTGTTTCTATAATAGGTCATGTGTTGCTCTTTATCGTTTTTGGCATCCTGTCTGTTCCTCGGCAAGTAGTCCGCGATTATGAAAGGAATAATAAATTTGTTACCTCAGCTGTGCTGTTAGTATTTTCCACATTGTATGTAAACATGTTATAAACCTATAATTACTGGGGATGATTCCTTTTTCTACATCTTTTTGGCCAAAGAGGTCTTACCTTTTGTCATCCATTCTGATGTCTGCTTCTTAGATACATCTTTTCAGGTTCTGAATTAGCGTTTCATGTACTGTTGTGATTTTGTTAAAATCAATAGGTGTGCATTCCGTCGTGACCTGGTGCTCTCCAGTTTGCCATTTTTCGTAGGGTTATCTTGGGGGTTTCCTTGCTGATTTCATTCTCTATCCTTTCTTCGATTAGCTTTCATGTGTTTCCGCCATTCGGCATTTCTGTTATCATCCTGTCGTTCTTCCTATATCTGAATCCAGTAGAGTTTTTTTGTTTTTGTCGAGTCCGGTTGTTCTGCTCTCGTTCTTCCTTCGTTCACATTTTGATAAAACTTGCCTTCATCGCTTGCAAAGGTTTTGTTTTGTTTGGACTATTTAGTTTTGTATTTGCACCATCTTAACTTCCTTCCTTTGCTTCAATTTTACCTGTTTTTGCCTCTCCCTGCTAGACACATTTCTACTTTTCCATTCTCTTATAGTCGTTTTCTTGTTATTATTATTATTATTATTATTACTATTGGCTCACAAGGAGCTTTCACACAGGTCTTCAGAGACCTTTCCCTGAAAACAGCCTGTGGTGTTCCCTGGAAGCGGAGTGACAACAAGTCTCCCCAGGTTTCCAGTACTCTCCAACTCTTTCAATAACATTTGCAAATAAATTTGCATTATCGCAACAGCTGCTCGCCATTGATTTCTCGTTGGCAGCAGCTATTGGTCTTTGCTGGGATTTGAGTGGCACTAAGCCTCCCCAAGGTCCCAATTCTCTTTGCACTTATTCGGCTGAGGTCTGGTCAGTTCATCGGTTTTTCCTTCCTCCTTGACTCTACTTGGTTGTTAAGTCTTGGTCTTTTTCTTTGGTGAGAGGGCAGTGAGGGAGAGGGCAGTGATGTGGCAATGGAGGTAGGGTTGGGTTAGAGAACTTATAGATATGCGGTTTTGGCAATGAGTCCCGGTCTCCTGCGTGACAGGTAAGGATACTTACCACTATACTACCGAGATTATTATTATTGTTGTTGTTGTTGTAACCATTAATATTTAATGAATATAGACATATTATTATTAGATTATTATTGTAGCGTTATTCAATCTCGGTAAGTTGAACCGAATTCATCGAAAGAAGGAAGTGTCGAGGGATTATTAGTTGCATGTATATCCTGTTCAGGGAAGTTTCTTTTTTGCACTTTTTTGCAAGAAGGTGTCGATGTCTTCCTACATACAGCGCATAGTGTCCCCAAATGTTCACCCATCTGGTACTAACCAAACTCGACCTTGCTTAGCTTCGGTGGTCTAACGAGAATCGGCGTGTATATTACATGATTATGACGTATATATTATTATAAGGTGATATGATATATTGTGTATATATATTCTGTGTTGTCTTTAACAGTGTTTAATACGTGAATAGAACTTAATAATAGTGATATGAAAATATATCTATGCTCAGAAATCGGTACATAGGCGTCCATGTTTCATCCACGCGGGTAATCATCAGACTAAGTCACGGGCCTCTGTAATAATAATATTAAGATTGTCTAAGCACTAAAGGTATATAAGCGATGACGTCATTGAATCTCGTCTTGAATCTGGTCACGTGTCGCAAAAAAAACAACCGGAAATAGATAACGTCTAGTGACAAAACCGTTTTCGGGGTTTTAGCAGAAAAGCTAACAAACGAAAAAAGGTCGATAATTCAAATATCTAGCAAATAAATGTTACCAAAGGCAAGATAAGTTACTCTTCTACCTCTCTGGATAAGTTTTGTGTGTTTAACGAAATCTAAATACTTTATTCGGTTCAAAAAATAAATTTTGTCAAGCTGCTAAAGTAAACGGGCAAATCGAAACGAAAACACGCTGTTTTCGGAAAGTCAAAAATGGCTCAAAATTTTTGAAAAAATTAAAAAAACTAAACAAAAGGCTGATAGAAATCCACCCAATAATTGTTAGAAAGTATCACAGTGACAATTATTGGGTGGATTTCTATCAATATTAAGTTTATTTTTTCGAATTTTGGACTATTTTTTAGGCTCTGAAGACATCATGTTTTCGTCAGTTATTGCATGTGGATACATGCAATTAAAAGTAACATTTATTTGTTACATATTTTTTTTAAAAACATTTTTAACCTGTATGTTTGTAAAACAAACAAGATTGTGTAATGTTTTAATATTTAATGTCTAAAATATTTCTGCACTAGTAACTTTGTTTATATTAGTATTATTTGTTTGAATTTAATTTGTTTTTATTTTTGTTTACTTATTTTCTGTTTTTCAGACAAACTTCGTTTTAAAAATTATTTATTGCTAGTTTTGATTCAAAAATATTCGTCATGATTGTTAAAAAATATTGTTGCTGTTTGGATTTTAAAATATTCTTGTTCGTTTTTTTTTAACTATTGTTATTCATTTTAATTTAAAAATATTGTTGCTTACTTTGATTTAAAAAAATGTTGTTCGTTTTCATTTTTAAAAAAATATTGTTTATTTTGATTTAAAAAAATGTTGTTCGTTTTCATTTTAAAAAAATATTTTTGTTTTTGATTTAAAAAATGTTGTTCGTTTTCATTTTAAAAAATATTTTTGTTTATTTTGATTTAAAAAATGTTGTTCGTTTTAATTTAAAAAAATATTTTTGTTTATTTTGATTTAAAAAATGTTCGTTTTCATTTTTAAAAAACATTGTTGTTTGCTTTAATTTTAAAAAAAATTTATCGTTAAATGTTAAGTTGATTGTTTTATATAGGCACCGCCAGAACTGGGAGGGGGGGGGCAGGCAAGTACTTTTTGACGGACCGTCTTTTTAAAAATCTACTCAAAATCAGGTAATTATCCAATCAATACGAAATTTTCAGCGATTATTAAGAGAAGAATGAACTTTATAATAGTGTACTTATTTTTCATAAACAATATATATATATATATATATATATATATATATATATATATATTTGCTTACAACGCCCCCCCCCTCTTGTTTTGAGGGGGTTCCAAATATGCTTAAAATAATCATCTGAAACTGAACAAAACATATTGTGTTGTTGTAAGGGACGGGATTATAGATTAAAAAATAAAATAAAAAAAAACTTGTTTGCATACCTTATTTTGACGTCTGAATATCAGAACTTCGATTGTGTTTAACTATCCCGCTTTTGAGTTTTGAAATGTGAAATTCGGTGAATATGTTAAGTAAAATAATTAAATTAAGTTAAGCAAAACAAAAAAAAATTTTTTTTTAATATTTATACGAAAAAAGCCATTTTAAAATCTTTGATAAATAAATTAACAATTTCTTTTTAGCGAGCCAAATAATGCATGACCATTATTAAACAGGGCATGCTTTGAATAATCGATACAAAAAAAAATCGATAAATATTGTGCCCTTTGTGTTAAAAATATCATTTTTTCGGTCCAGTTTGGAAACGTTTGCCGCCTTTCGACTACGGTGGACCAAACGCGCTGAAATATTTTTTTTATTCTGTTTTAAATTGCCCCCTCCCCATTTTGGAGAGCCTGACCCCCACACACATACACATTAAAAACCAAACTCATACAAATGCTCAGCGTTAATAATACATTGAAATTTTTGTCACTGAAAAATAAGTTTTTTTTTTGTTTGTTTTTTTTTTTTGGCTTTTTGGTCTTCCGTAGTTTGCTTTTTATCAAGAACAAATGTAAAGTTTGTAAACAGAGTAATCAAATCGACTCGAAGTAACTGGTTGCCTATATGAATAAGTGGAATTATTTGAAATTCAGGTACTTATATTATAATATTTTTGCATATTCTCATAGAAAATCATCCTAAATCTTAGTTAGACAAGAAATAAAAAAATAATTCTTTGAAAAACGTTCTTTTTTTTTTTTTTTTTTTTTTTTTTTTAAATATTTATATACGTTTTTTGTGCAAAACAAAAAACGCCAATTGTTAACTTTTGGGGGAAATTTAACATTTCAAATTTAATTAAAAATAGTAGAAAAAGTTTTACATTATTCTGCTTTCTATATGATAAAATTCAGGGTTTTATCTTTCTGGAAAAAAAAAGTTACTCAGAAATAATGGATTTTAATAAATGTAATTTCGTTTTAAAAAAACAACAACTTGATTTTGCGGTCATTTTTGGCTGTGCCTAGTTTTATACCTGTTTATTGCTTGACTTCATATTTTTTGTTTTGCAACATTTGATTGACTTCTGCTCCAAACATACGTAATTTTATATGCATAATATTTTTAAATATTGAATAAAAGTTAGTTTTACTATAAATCGAATCATATTCTTTTCTTTTCTTCTTTTTAAATGTAATTTATAAGTAAATAATAAACGTATTTTAGTCATTAAAACCCATGAAACAACGAAATATTCAACACAATTTTCCGTTTCAATTTTTTTTCTAATATTGAATGAGTTTCAGTATAAATCATCATGCTTCTTATTTTTCTGCTTTTTAATGCAATTTTTAAGTTTCCTAATGCTTTTAGTAAATTTATATTTATTCATTATCTGACTATTTAGATCTTACTTGCCCTAGCAGTGATGACGTCATTTTTTTTAGCTCATGGACCTTAATGACATATATTACGAAGGTCGTGGCTAAGTGCACAAATATTTGTTAGTGATTGTTTTATATATCTAATTAGTGCTAAGTCTAGCTAACTAACCTATGAGATTCGTTTTTATTCCCTATTCACGGGAAATGTTTTCATTGGAAAGTGGCCGAGATTTCCTTAAACAAAGGCTTCGTCGAACTTTATGTGACACCATTTTCTTTTGTTTGGGTATTGCTGCACCTTGTTTGTAAGTGTGTTGAGTTAACAGGTGGCCTTATTTTAGCACCTGCAGATTGAAATAATTTCTTTTCTATTTATTTTGTTATATATTGTTTGTATAAATTTTGATTTAATTTATATATTTATTTTTGTTATGTATATTAGCAGTTCAGCTCAGCTTTGCTCGGGCTCTATGTACTGTTCATAACTTGATGTACATATGTATATATATACATATATATTAAAAAGTTTGACTCATGTCCAAGTAACCTACATCTAAAATTTCAAGTGTTTAGACCTAAAACTGGCGGAGGAGTTTGCTAGAGTCTGCAAAGGTCAACTCTTTCAACTTTGACCTCTTAGGAGCCAAATATTCACCTCAAAACTGATTAAAAAGCTTGCTGCATGTCTGAATACCCTTTATGTAAAATTTCAAATGCTTAGACCCAAAATTAGCTGAATAGTTTGCTAGAGACCGCAAAAATCAAATCTTAACTTTGACTCCTTGGCAGCCAAATTTCCGACCCAAACCCGATTAAGTAGCTTTCTCTATATTTGAATACACTTTATGTGAAATTTCAAATGTTTAGATCAAAAATTGGCTGATACACCAGAGGTAAATTTTTTTTTAATTTGACCTCAATTTTGACCCCTTAACATTTATTGTTTTGGGCTCAAATCAAATTATAAAGTTAGATCCATGTCCAAAGAACCTACATCTAAAATTTCAAGTGTTTAGACCGAAAATTGTCGGAGGAGTTTGGTAGAGTTTTCAAAGGTAAATCGTTGAACTTTGACCCCTACACAGCCAAATTTCTGGCCGAAAACCGATTTAAAAGATTTTTCCAAATCTCCATACCCCTTATGTCAAATCTCGAGTCTGTAGACTGAAAATTGACAGAGTAGTTTGGTAGGGAAATGTACACACACAGACAATTTCACTTTTATAGATATACTAGCATTTCAGCCCAGTGTTGGCCGGGTGTTTGGATGTGTATGTTGAGCAAAAAAAAAAAAAAAAAAAAAAATGGTAGTAGAAAGGCAGGCTCGAACCCGTACCGCAAAGGAGGAAAAGAATGGGGAAAAAACTTGACGTCTATGCTGTTACGACCACCAAACCGGAAGTGACATTTTTTTAAAATTAACGCTAGACAATTGAAGGGAGAGCATGACTTTAAAAAATATCGGCGAAAAAAGCAACCCCCCTGTAGAAAAGTGTCCAGTTTAAGGTGAAGATATTAATGTTTTTAGCCAATTTTTCTATATTTGTCGTTTGAAAGGTCGAATTTCAAAACGATCTTGAGAAAATTCGTCACCTCTGTCGAAAGTGTTAGGCAGACATGCATACATACATACATACATACATACATACATACATATATTGGTAACTAAAAATTTTCGACCCAAACCGATGAAAAAGCTTGCCCTATCTCTGAATACCCTTTATGTAAAATTTCAAATGTTTAGACCAGAAATTGCCTGAGTAATTTGGTAGAGAGCGCAGAGGTCAAATTTTTAAAAACTTTGACCCCTTAACATTTATTGCTTTCGGCTCAAATCAAGTTAAATCATGTCCAAGGAACCTATATCTAAAATTAAATCAAGTTAAGTTAGATCCATGTGCAAGGAACCTATATCTAAAATTAAATCAAGTTAAGTTAGATCCATGTCCAAGGAACCTATATCTAAAATTAAATCAAGTTAAGTTAGATCCATGTGCAAGGAACCTATATCTAAAATTAAATCAAGTTAAGTTAGATCCATGTCCAAGGAACCTATATCTAAAATTAAATCAAGTTAAGTTAGATCCATGTGCAAGGAACCTATATCTAAAATTTCAAGTGTTTAAACCGAAAATTGTCGGAGGAGTTTGGTAGAGTTCTCAAAAGTCAAATCGTTGAACTTTGACCCCTTAGCAGCCAAATTTCTGTCCAAAACACATCACATAGATTTTCCCAAATCTACGTACCCTGTATATCAAATTTCGAGTCTGTAGACTTAAAATTATGGCCGCCTAAAAAAAAATAGGAAAAATTCGGGAGCCTATTTAAAGTGACGAAAATGGAGAAATTTAAAAGTATCATGTTGGATATTATTAAACACCAACAAGAAAAACAACTTTAACTAGAAGAAAATTTCTAAGAAAAATAACTTTAACTAGAAGAAAATTTCTAAGAAAAACAACTTTAACTAGAAGAAAATTTCTAAGAAAAACAACTTTAACTAGAAGAAAATTTCTAAGAAAAACAACTTTAACTAGAAGAAAATTTCTAAGAAAAATAACTTTAACTAGAAGAAAATTTCTAAGAAAAATAACTTTAACTAGAAGAAAATTTCTAAGAAAAACAACTTTAACTAGAAGAAAATTTCTAAGAAAAACAACTTTAACTAGAAGAAAATTTCTAAGAAAAATAACTTTAATTAGAAGAAAATTTCTAAGAAAAACAACTTTAACTAGAAGAAAATTTCTAAGAAAAATAACTTTAACTAGAAGAAAATTTCTAAGAAAAACAACTTTAACTAGAAGAAAATTTCTAAAAAAAACAACTTTAACTAGAAGAAAATTTCTAAGAAAAACAACTTTAACTAGAAGAAAATTTCTAAGAAAAACAACTTTAACTAGAAGAAAATTTCTAAGAAAAATAACTTTAACTAGAAGATAAAAATGAAATGTAATAAGTCCCCAGACGTACCTCTTCATCGTACAGTATATCGATACACTAAGGCTGACTGGGATAGCTTCCGTACATTTATATCTGATCTACCTCTGCATTCCATGTTTAAAAAGGATGTGTCCTCTATAGTATTAGACCTAACTGAATGGTTAATTGTAGGTATTGACCATTTCATACCCTCTAAAAAATTTCAGCAAAAACCTAACAGCCAGCCATGGTTCTCTCCAGAATGTGCTGCTGCCATTGCGCACAGAAATCACTTTTTCCACTGCTTCAAACGTAATAGATGTATGGAAACTAAAGCCGTTTTCAGGACTGCCAGCAACCATTGTAAGAAAGTAATAAGGAACGCAAGAGAGTTGTATGCTCAATCTGTTAAGTCCAAAGTAGCTGAGCAGCGGCTTGGTTCCCACCAGTTTTGGCAAATAGCAAACAGAATCCTGAACAGAAGCGTGTGCTCCATCCCAACTATTATCAATGGATCTGAGGTAATCTCGTCAGCATCAGACAAAGCCAAACTCTTTGTCAAGAACTTTGCAGCTAATTCTACCCTTTGCGACCAAGACCGCCAACCCCCAATATTTCCTCTTGTATCAGAAAACACGCTATGTGATATACGTATATCTGTACGTGATGTTGCCAAGCTAATCAAAAACCTTGATTCCAGTAAAGCAACTGGCCCTGATGGTATTCCAATTATAGTACTCAAAAAACTTCAACCTGAACTAGCGCCCATACTTACAAAACTGTTTAAACGTTGTCTTAAGGAGAATAGTTTCCCATCTCCCTGGAAAATCTCATCAGTATGCCCTGTATTTAAGAATTCAGGTGATCGCTCATCCCCCTCTCAGTACAGGCCAATAAGTCTCCTGTGCGTCATGAGTAAGTTGCTAGAATCTGTATTAAATACAGAAGTAATCAAACATCTCAACAAAAATAACCTTCTTAGTGACACTCAATATGGTTTCCGTTCTGCTAGATCTACAGCAGATGTCCTTACAGTTATATCGCATAGGATTAGCAAATCTCTCGACGGTGGCAATCTTTCTAGGGCAATTGCTCTTGACATATCTAAAGCCTTTGATAGGGTATGGCATAAAGGTTTACTTCATAAGATCGCTAGCTATGGTATAGCTGGAAAAGTCTTCTCAATTATTAAATCATTTCTTTCTGATAGATTCATAAGAGTAGTAGTTGAGGGGCAAAAATCAGAAGCTCACAATATTAATGCCGGTGTCCCTCAGGGATCCATCCTGGGCCCAACTCTTTTCCTGATCTACATTAATGATCTTCCAAATCATATCCTTACATCATTTGTAGACATTTATGCTGACGACACTACCATTTATGGTACCACATCTAAGACAGTAAACGAGCAAGTTCTCTCCAATTCTCTCTCCTCTGATCTTGAGCACGTAGTACAATGGGGAAAGGAGTGGCTGGTTACTTTTAATGCATCTAAAACCAAGCTTCTCTCTTTACATCATCAACATTCTAATCCACATTTGTCATCAATTGAAATGAATGGCTCTCGTCTTCAGGAGGCCTCAAGTTTTGACAAGCTTCTGGGCTTGACCATTACTCCTGATCTTAAATGGAACACGTATATCAAATCTGTTGCCAAGGCCGCTGGAAAAATGGTGGGATCTTTCTATCGATCCAGTAGATATCTCACTGCTGATGCTATTCTCTATCTATATAAGAGCCAGGTACGTCCAAGGATGGAATACTGTTGCCACATCTGGGCAGGAGCTGCTAGAAAGAACTTGTCCTGCCTTGATAGAGTTCAAAATAGACTTCGTAGCCTCGTAGGAGATGTCCTTTTCTCCTCCTTGCAACCTCTATCTCACAGAAGAGATGTTGCGAGTTTGTCTCTGATGTATCGTTATTTTCATGGAAAGTGTTCAACTGAGCTTCAATCTATGGTCCCCCCTCGCCAAACTTTCACAAGAAACACTCGTCTAGCTGTAAACACTATCAATAATTTCCCCCACTCTTTATCTGTGCCTAAACCTAAACGTAGATTCCATGAACAAAGCTTCTTTCTTAGAACTGCACGCCTGTGGAATTGTCTTCCGTTTTCCTGCTTTCCGGCTGACTACAATATGGTTTTGTTCAAGTCTAAAGTAAATAAGTTCTTGATGAGCCGTTCCATATAAGTTATTAAATTTACCAAATTTTCATTACTAATGATTACTATATTGACCAACTTCTACTGTACACTCTTTAACCCTTATCCTTGAGTGGCCTCTGGGCCTTGATAATGTGGTGATGCCTTTGTAAAAAAAAAAAAAAAAAAAAAAAAAAGAAAATTTCTAAGAAAAACAACTTTAACTAGAAGAAAATTTCTAAGAAAAATAACTTTAACTAGAAGAAAATTTCTAAGAAAAACAACTTTAACTAGAAGAAAATTTCTAAGAAAAACAACTTTAACTAGAAGAAAATTTCTAAAAAAAACAACTTTAACTAGAAGAAAATTTCTAAGAAAAACAACTTTAACTAGAAGAAAATTTCTAAGAAAAACAACTTTAACTAGAAGAAAATTTCTAAGAAAAACAACTTTAACTAGAAGAAAATTTCTAAAAAAAACAACTTTAACTGGAAGAAAATTTCTAAGAAAAACAACTTTAACTAGAAGAAAATTTCTAAGAAAAACAACTTTAACTAGAAGAAAATTTCTAAGAAAAACAACTTTAACTAGAAGAAAATTTCTAAGAAAAACAACTTTAACTAGAAGAAAATTTCTAAGAAAAATAACTTTAACTAGAAGAAAATTTCTAAGAAAAACAACTTTAACTAGAAGAAAATTTCTAAGAAAAACAACTTTAACTAGAAGAAAATTTCTAAGAAAAACAACTTTAACTAGAAGAAAATTTCTAAGAAAAATAACTTTAACTAGAAGAAAATTTCTAAAAAAAACAACTTTAACTAGAAGAAAATTTCTAAGAAAAATAACTTTAACTAGAAGAAAATTTCTAAGAAAAACAACTTTAACTAGAAGAAAATTTCTAAGAAAAACAACTTTAACTAGAAGAAAATTTCTAAGAAAAACAACTTTAACTAGAAGAAAATTTCTAAGAAAAATAACTTTAACTAGAAGAAAATTTCTAAGAAAAATAACTTTAACTAGAAGAAAATTTCTAAGAAAAATAACTTTAACTAGAAGAAAATTTCTAAGAAAAACAACTTTAACTAGAAGAAAATTTCTAAGAAAAACAACTTTAACTAGAAGAAAATTTCTAAGAAAAATAACTTTAACTAGAAGAAAATTTCTAAGAAAAATAACTTTAACTAGAAGAAAATTTCTAAGAAAAATAACTTTAACTAGAAGAAAATTTCTAAGAAAAACAACTTTAACTAGAAGAAAATTTCTAAGAAAAATAACTTTAACTAGAAGAAAATTTCTAAGAAAAATAACTTTAACTAGAAGAAAATTTCTAAGAAAAACAACTTTAACTAGAAGAAAATTTCTAAGAAAAACAACTTTAACTAGAAGAAAATTTCTAAAAAAAACAACTTTAACTAGAAGAAAATTTCTAAAAAAAACAACTTTAACTAGAAGAAAATTTCTAAGAAAAACAACTTTAACTAGAAGAAAATTTCTAAGAAAAACAACTTTAACTAGAAGAAAATTTCTAAGAAAAACAACTTTAACTAGAAGAAAATTTCTAAAAAAAACAACTTTAACTAGAAGAAAATTTCTAAAAAAAACAACTTTAACTGGAAGAAAATTTCTAAGAAAAATAACTTTAACTAGAAGAAAATTTCTAAGAAAAACAACTTTAACTAGAAGAAAATTTCTAAGAAAAACAACTTTAACTAGAAGAAAATTTCTAAGAAAAATAACTTTAACTAGAAGAAAATTTCTAAGAAAAACAACTTTAACTAGAAGAAAATTTCTAAGAAAAACAACTTTAACTAGAAGACAATTTCTTAGAAAAATAACTTTAACTAGAAGAAAATTTCTAAGAAAAATAACTTTAACTAGAAGAAAATTTCTAAGAAAAACAACTTTAACTAGAAGAAAATTTCTAAGAAAAACAACTTTAACTAGAAGAAAATTTCTAATAACTTTAACTAGAAGAAAATTTCTAAGAAAAACAACTTTAACTAGAAGAAAATTTCAAAGAAAAACAACTTTAACTAGAAGAAAATTTCTAAGAAAAATAACTTTAACTAGAAGAAAATTTCTAAGAAAAACAACTTTAACTAGAAGAAAATTTCTAAGAAAAACAACTTTAACTAGAAGAAAATTTCTAAGAAAAACAACTTTAACTAGAAGAAAATTTCTAAGAAAAATAACTTTAACTAGAAGAAAATTTCTAAAAAAAACAACTTTAACTAGAAGAAAATTTCTAAGAAAAACAACTTTAACTAGAAGAAAATTTCTAAGAAAAACAACTTTAACTAGAAGAAAATTTCTAAGAAAAACAACTTTAACTAGAAGAAAATTTCTAAGAAAAACAACTTTAACTAGAAGAAAATTTCTAAGAAAAATAACTTTAACTAGAAGAAAATTTCTAAAAAAAAACAACTTTAACTAGAAGAAAATTTCTAAGAAAAACAACTTTAACTAGAAGAAAATTTCTAAGAAAAACAACTTTAACTAGAAGAAAATTTCTAAGAAAAACAACTTTAACTAGAAGAAAATTTCTAAGAAAAACAACTTAAACTAGAAGAAAATTTCTAAAAAAAACAACTTTAACTGGAAGAAAATTTCTAAGAAAAACAACTTTAACTAGAAGAAAATTTCTAAGAAAAACAACTTTAACTAGAAGAAAATTTCTAAGAAAAACAACTTTAACTAGAAGAAAATTTCTAAGAAAAATAACTTTAACTAGAAGAAAATTTCTAAGAAAAACAACTTTAACTAGAAGAAAATTTCTAAGAAAAACAACTTTAACTAGAAGAAAATTTCTAAGAAAAACAACTTTAACTAGAAGAAAATTTCTAAGAAAAATAACTTTAACTAGAAGAAAATTTCTAAAAAAAACAACTTTAACTAGAAGAAAATTTCTAAGAAAAATAACTTTAACTAGAAGAAAATTTCTAAGAAAAACAACTTTAACTAGAAGAAAATTTCTAAGAAAAACAACTTTAACTAGAAGAAAATTTCTAAGAAAAACAACTTTAACTAGAAGAAAATTTCTAAGAAAAATAACTTTAACTAGAAGAAAATTTCTAAGAAAAATAACTTTAACTAGAAGAAAATTTCTAAGAAAAATAACTTTAACTAGAAGAAAATTTCTAAGAAAAACAACTTTAACTAGAAGAAAATTTCTAAGAAAAACAACTTTAACTAGAAGAAAATTTCTAAGAAAAACAACTTTAACTAGAAGAAAATTTCTAAGAAAAATAACTTTAACTAGAAGAAAATTTCTAAGAAAAATAACTTTAACTAGAAGAAAATTTCTAAGAAAAACAACTTTAACTAGAAGAAAATTTCTAAGAAAAATAACTTTAACTAGAAGAAAATTTCTAAGAAAAATAACTTTAACTAGAAGAAAATTTCTAAGAAAAACAACTTTAACTAGAAGAAAATTTCTAAGAAAAACAACTTTTACTAGAAGAAAATTTCTAAAAAAAACAACTTTAACTAGAAGAAAATTTCTAAAAAAAACAACTTTAACTAGAAGAAAATTTCTAAGAAAAACAACTTTTACTAGAAGAAAATTTCTAAGAAAAACAACTTTAACTAGAAGAAAATTTCTAAGAAAAACAACTTTAACTAGAAGAAAATTTCTAAAAAAAACAACTTTAACTAGAAGAAAATTTCTAAAAAAAACAACTTTAACTGGAAGAAAATTTCTAAGAAAAATAACTTTAACTAGAAGAAAATTTCTAAGAAAAACAACTTTAACTAGAAGAAAATTTCTAAGAAAAACAACTTTAACTAGAAGAAAATTTCTAAGAAAAATAACTTTAACTAGAAGAAAATTTCTAAGAAAAACAACTTTAACTAGAAGAAAATTTCTAAGAAAAACAACTTTAACTAGAAGACAATTTCTTAGAAAAATAACTTTAACTAGAAGAAAATTTCTAAGAAAAATAACTTTAACTAGAAGAAAATTTCTAAGAAAAACAACTTTAACTAGAAGAAAATTTCTAAGAAAAACAACTTTAACTAGAAGAAAATTTCTAATAACTTTAACTAGAAGAAAATTTCTAAGAAAAACAACTTTAACTAGAAGAAAATTTCAAAGAAAAACAACTTTAACTAGAAGAAAATTTCTAAGAAAAATAACTTTAACTAGAAGAAAATTTCTAAGAAAAACAACTTTAACTAGAAGAAAATTTCTAAGAAAAACAACTTTAACTAGAAGAAAATTTCTAAGAAAAACAACTTTAACTAGAAGAAAATTTCTAAGAAAAATAACTTTAACTAGAAGAAAATTTCTAAAAAAAACAACTTTAACTAGAAGAAAATTTCTAAGAAAAACAACTTTAACTAGAAGAAAATTTCTAAGAAAAACAACTTTAACTAGAAGAAAATTTCTAAGAAAAACAACTTTAACTAGAAGAAAATTTCTAAGAAAAACAACTTTAACTAGAAGAAAATTTCTAAGAAAAATAACTTTAACTAGAACAAAATTTCTAAGAAAAACAACTTTAACTAGAAGAAAATTTCTAAGAAAAACAACTTTAACTAGAAGAAAATTTCTAAGAAAAATAACTTTAACTAGAAAAAAATTTCTAAGAAAAACAACTTTAACTAGAAGAAAATTTCTAAGAAAAACAACTTTAACTAGAAGAAAATTTCTAAGAAAAACAACTTTAACTAGAAGAAAATTTCTAAGAAAAATAACTTTAACTAGAAGAAAATTTCTAAGAAAAATTACTTTAACTAGAAGAAAATTTCTAAGAAAAATAACTTTAACTAGAAGAAAATTTCTAAGAAAAACAACTTTAACTAGAAGAAAATTTCTAAGAAAAACAACTTTAACTAGAAGAAAATTTCTAAGAAAAATAACTTTAACTAGAAGAAAATTTCTAAGAAAAATAACTTTAACTAGAAGAAAATTTCTAAAAAAAACAACTTTAACTAGAAGAAAATTTCTAAAAAAAACAACTTTAACTAGAAGAAAATTTCTAAGAAAAACAACTTTAACTAGAAGAAAATTTCTAAGAAAAACAACTTTAACTAGAAGAAAATTTCTAAGAAAAACAACTTTAACTAGAAGAAAATTTCTAAAAAAAACAACTTTAACTAGAAGAAAATTTCTAAAAAAAACAACTTTAACTGGAAGAAAATTTCTAAGAAAAATAACTTTAACTAGAAGAAAATTTCTAAGAAAAACAACTTTAACTAGAAGAAAATTTCTAAGAAAAACAACTTTAACTAGAAGAAAATTTCTAAGAAAAATAACTTTAACTAGAAGAAAATTTCTAAGAAAAACAACTTTAACTAGAAGAAAATTTCTAAGAAAAACAACTTTAACTAGAAGACAATTTCTTAGAAAAATAACTTTAACTAGAAGAAAATTTCTAAGAAAAACAACTTTAACTAGAAGAAAATTTCTAAGAAAAACAACTTTAACTAGAAGAAAATTTCTAATAACTTTAACTAGAAGAAAATTTCTAAGAAAAACAACTTTAACTAGAAGAAAATTTCTAAAAAAAACAACTTTAACTAGAAGAAAATTTCTAAGAAAAACAACTTTAACTAGAAGAAAATTTCTAAGAAAAACAACTTTAACTAGAAGAAAATTTCTAAGAAAAATAACTTTAACTAGAAGAAAATTTCTAAGAAAAACAACTTTAACTAGAAGAAAATTTCTAAGAAAAACAACTTTAACTAGAAGAAAATTTCTAAGAAAAATAACTTTAACTAGAAGAAAATTTCTAAGAAAAACAACTTTAACTAGAAGAAAATTTCTAAGAAAAACAACTTTAACTAGAAGAAAATTTCTAAGAAAAATAACTTTAACTAGAAGAAAATTTCTAAGAAAAACAACTGTAACTAGAAGAAAATTTCTAAGAAAAACAACTTTAACTAGAAGACAATTTCTTAGAAAAATAACTTTAACTAGAAGAAAATTTCTAAGAAAAATAACTTTAACTAGAAGAAAATTTCTAAGAAAAATAACTTTAACTAGAAGAAAATTTCTAAGAAAAACAACTTTAACTAGAAGAAAATTTCTAAGAAAAATAACTTTAACTAGAAGAAAATTTCTAAGAAAAATAACTTTAACTAGAAGAAAATTTCTAAGAAAAACAACTTTAACTAGAAGAAAATTTCTAAGAAAAACAACTTTTACTAGAAGAAAATTTCTAAAAAAAACAACTTTAACTAGAAGAAAATTTCTAAAAAAAACAATTTTAACTAGAAGAAAATTTCTAAGAAAAACAACTTTAACTAGAAGAAAATTTCTAAGAAAAACAACTTTAACTAGAAGAAAATTTCTAAGAAAAACAACTTTAACTAGAAGAAAATTTCTAAAAAAAACAACTTTAACTAGAAGAAAATTTCTAAAAAAAACAACTTTAACTGGAAGAAAATTTCTAAGAAAAATAACTTTAACTAGAAGAAAATTTCTAAGAAAAACAACTTTAACTAGAAGAAAATTTCTAAGAAAAACAACTTTAACTAGAAGAAAATTTCTAAGAAAAATAACTTTAACTAGAAGAAAATTTCTAAGAAAAACAACTTTAACTAGAAGAAAATTTCTAAGAAAAACAACTTTAACTAGAAGACAATTTCTTAGAAAAATAACTTTAACTAGAAGAAAATTTCTAAGAAAAATAACTTTAACTAGAAGAAAATTTCTAAGAAAAACAACTTTAACTAGAAGAAAATTTCTAAGAAAAACAACTTTAACTAGAAGAAAATTTCTAATAACTTTAACTAGAAGAAAATTTCTAAGAAAAACAACTTTAACTAGAAGAAAATTTCAAAGAAAAACAACTTTAACTAGAAGAAAATTTCTAAGAAAAATAACTTTAACTAGAAGAAAATTTCTAAGAAAAACAACTTTAACTAGAAGAAAATTTCTAAGAAAAACAACTTTAACTAGAAGAAAATTTCTAAGAAAAACAACTTTAACTAGAAGAAAATTTCTAAGAAAAATAACTTTAACTAGAAGAAAATTTCTAAAAAAAACAACTTTAACTGGAAGAAAATTTCTAAGAAAAATAACTTTAACTAGAAGAAAATTTCTAAGAAAAACAACTTTAACTAGAAGAAAATTTCTAAGAAAAACAACTTTAACTAGAAGAAAATTTCTAAGAAAAATAACTTTAACTAGAAGAAAATTTCTAAGAAAAACAACTTTAACTAGAAGAAAATTTCTAAGAAAAACAACTTTAACTAGAAGACAATTTCTTAGAAAAATAACTTTAACTAGAAGAAAATTTCTAAGAAAAACAACTTTAACTAGAAGAAAATTTCTAAGAAAAACAACTTTAACTAGAAGAAAATTTCTAATAACTTTAACTAGAAGAAAATTTCTAAGAAAAACAACTTTAACTAGAAGAAAATTTCAAAGAAAAACAACTTTAACTAGAAGAAAATTTCTAAGAAAAATAACTTTAACTAGAAGAAAATTTCTAAGAAAAACAACTTTAACTAGAAGAAAATTTCTAAGAAAAACAACTTTAACTAGAAGAAAATTTCTAAGAAAAACAACTTTAACTAGAAGAAAATTTCTAAGAAAAATAACTTTAACTAGAAGAAAATTTCTAAAAAAAACAACTTTAACTAGAAGAAAATTTCTAAGAAAAACAACTTTAACTAGAAGAAAATTTCTAAAAAAAACAACTTTAACTAGAAGAAAATTTCTAAGAAAAACAACTTTAACTAGAAGAAAATTTCTAAGAAAAACAACTTTAACTAGAAGAAAATTTCTAAGAAAAATAACTTTAACTAGAAGAAAATTTCTAAGAAAAACAACTTTAACTAGAAGAAAATTTCTAAGAAAAACAACTTTAACTAGAAGAAAATTTCTAAGAAAAATAACTTTAACTAGAAGAAAATTTCTAAGAAAAACAACTTTAACTAGAAGAAAATTTCTAAGAAAAACAACTTTAACTAGAAGAAAATTTCTAAGAAAAACAACTTTAACTAGAAGAAAATTTCTAAGAAAAATAACTTTAACTAGAAGAAAATTTCTAAGAAAAATTACTTTAACTAGAAGAAAATTTCTAAGAAAAATAACTTTAACTAGAAGAAAATTTCTAAGAAAAACAACTTTAACTAGAAGAAAATTTCTAAGAAAAACAACTTTAACTAGAAGAAAATTTCTAAGAAAAACAACTTTAACTAGAAGAAAATTTCTAAGAAAAATAACTTTAACTAGAAGAAAATTTCTAAGAAAAATAACTTTAACTAGAAGAAAATTTCTAAGAAAAATAACTTTAACTAGAAGAAAATTTCTAAGAAAAACAACTTTAACTAGAAGAAAATTTCTAAGAAAAACAACTTTAACTAGAAGAAAATTTCTAAGAAAAATAACTTTAACTAGAAGAAAATTTCTAAGAAAAATAACTTTAACTAGAAGAAAATTTCTAAGAAAAATAACTTTAACTAGAAGAAAATTTCTAAGAAAAACAACTTTAACTAGAAGAAAATTTCTAAGAAAAATAACTTTAACTAGAAGAAAATTTCTAAGAAAAATAACTTTAACTAGAAGAAAATTTCTAAGAAAAACAACTTTAACTAGAAGAAAATTTCTAAGAAAAACAACTTTTACTAGAAGAAAATTTCTAAAAAAAACAACTTTAACTAGAAGAAAATTTCTAAAAAAAACAACTTTAACTAGAAGAAAATTTCTAAGAAAAACAACTTTAACTAGAAGAAAATTTCTAAGAAAAACAACTTTAACTAGAAGAAAATTTCTAAGAAAAACAACTTTAACTAGAAGAAAATTTCTAAAAAAAACAACTTTAACTAGAAGAAAATTTCTAAAAAAAACAACTTTAACTGGAAGAAAATTTCTAAGAAAAATAACTTTAACTAGAAGAAAATTTCTAAGAAAAACAACTTTAACTAGAAGAAAATTTCTAAGAAAAACAACTTTAACTAGAAGAAAATTTCTAAGAAAAATAACTTTAACTAGAAGAAAATTTCTAAGAAAAACAACTTTAACTAGAAGAAAATTTCTAAGAAAAACAACTTTAACTAGAAGACAATTTCTTAGAAAAATAACTTTAACTAGAAGAAAATTTCTAAGAAAAATAACTTTAACTAGAAGAAAATTTCTAAGAAAAATAACTTTAACTAGAAGAAAATTTCTAAGAAAAACAACTTTAACTAGAAGAAAATTTCTAAGAAAAATAACTTTAACTAGAAGAAAATTTCTAAGAAAAATAACTTTAACTAGAAGAAAATTTCTAAGAAAAACAACTTTAACTAGAAGAAAATTTCTAAGAAAAACAACTTTTACTAGAAGAAAATTTCTAAAAAAAACAACTTTAACTAGAAGAAAATTTCTAAAAAAAACAACTTTAACTAGAAGAAAATTTCTAAGAAAAACAACTTTAACTAGAAGAAAATTTCTAAGAAAAACAACTTTAACTAGAAGAAAATTTCTAAGAAAAACAACTTTAACTAGAAGAAAATTTCTAAAAAAAACAACTTTAACTAGAAGAAAATTTCTAAAAAAAACAACTTTAACTGGAAGAAAATTTCTAAGAAAAATAACTTTAACTAGAAGAAAATTTCTAAGAAAAACAACTTTAACTAGAAGAAAATTTCTAAGAAAAACAACTTTAACTAGAAGAAAATTTCTAAGAAAAATAACTTTAACTAGAAGAAAATTTCTAAGAAAAACAACTTTAACTAGAAGAAAATTTCTAAGAAAAACAACTTTAACTAGAAGACAATTTCTTAGAAAAATAACTTTAACTAGAAGAAAATTTCTAAGAAAAATAACTTTAACTAGAAGAAAATTTCTAAGAAAAACAACTTTAACTAGAAGAAAATTTCTAAGAAAAACAACTTTAACTAGAAGAAAATTTCTAATAACTTTAACTAGAAGAAAATTTCTAAGAAAAACAACTTTAACTAGAAGAAAATTTCAAAGAAAAACAACTTTAACTAGAAGAAAATTTCTAAGAAAAATAACTTTAACTAGAAGAAAATTTCTAAGAAAAACAACTTTAACTAGAAGAAAATTTCTAAGAAAAACAACTTTAACTAGAAGAAAATTTCTAAGAAAAACAACTTTAACTAGAAGAAAATTTCTAAGAAAAATAACTTTAACTAGAAGAAAATTTCTAAAAAAAACAACTTTAACTAGAAGAAAATTTCTAAGAAAAACAACTTTAACTAGAAGAAAATTTCTAAGAAAAACAACTTTAACTAGAAGAAAATTTCTAAGAAAAACAACTTTAACTAGAAGAAAATTTCTAAGAAAAACAACTTTGACTAGAAGAAAATTTCTAAGAAAAATAACTTTAACTAGAAGAAAATTTCTAAGAAAAATAACTTTAACTAGAAGAAAATTTCTAAGAAAAATAACTTTAACTAGAAGAAAATTTCTAAGAAAAACAACTTTAACTAGAAGAAAATTTCTAAGAAAAATAACTTTAACTAGAAGAAAATTTCTAAGAAAAATAACTTTAACTAGAAGAAAATTTCTAAGAAAAACAACTTTAACTAGAAGAAAATTTCTAAGAAAAACAACTTTTACTAGAAGAAAATTTCTAAAAAAAACAACTTTAACTAGAAGAAAATTTCTAAAAAAAACAACTTTAACTAGAAGAAAATTTCTAAGAAAAACAACTTTAACTAGAAGAAAATTTCTAAGAAAAACAACTTTAACTAGAAGAAAATTTCTAAGAAAAACAACTTTAACTAGAAGAAAATTTCTAAAAAAAACAACTTTAACTAGAAGAAAATTTCTAAAAAAAACAACTTTAACTGGAAGAAAATTTCTAAGAAAAATAACTTTAACTAGAAGAAAATTTCTAAGAAAAACAACTTTAACTAGAAGAAAATTTCTAAGAAAAACAACTTTAACTAGAAGAAAATTTCTAAGAAAAATAACTTTAACTAGAAGAAAATTTCTAAGAAAAACAACTTTAACTAGAAGAAAATTTCTAAGAAAAACAACTTTAACTAGAAGACAATTTCTTAGAAAAATAACTTTAACTAGAAGAAAATTTCTAAGAAAAATAACTTTAACTAGAAGAAAATTTCTAAGAAAAATAACTTTAACTAGAAGAAAATTTCTAAGAAAAACAACTTTAACTAGAAGAAAATTTCTAAGAAAAATAACTTTAACTAGAAGAAAATTTCTAAGAAAAATAACTTTAACTAGAAGAAAATTTCTAAGAAAAACAACTTTAACTAGAAGAAAATTTCTAAGAAAAACAACTTTTACTAGAAGAAAATTTCTAAAAAAAACAACTTTAACTAGAAGAAAATTTCTAAAAAAAACAACTTTAACTAGAAGAAAATTTCTAAGAAAAACAACTTTAACTAGAAGAAAATTTCTAAGAAAAACAACTTTAACTAGAAGAAAATTTCTAAGAAAAACAACTTTAACTAGAAGAAAATTTCTAAAAAAAACAACTTTAACTAGAAGAAAATTTCTAAAAAAAACAACTTTAACTGGAAGAAAATTTCTAAGAAAAATAACTTTAACTAGAAGAAAATTTCTAAGAAAAACAACTTTAACTAGAAGAAAATTTCTAAGAAAAACAACTTTAACTAGAAGAAAATTTCTAAGAAAAATAACTTTAACTAGAAGAAAATTTCTAAGAAAAACAACTTTAACTAGAAGAAAATTTCTAAGAAAAACAACTTTAACTAGAAGACAATTTCTTAGAAAAATAACTTTAACTAGAAGAAAATTTCTAAGAAAAATAACTTTAACTAGAAGAAAATTTCTAAGAAAAACAACTTTAACTAGAAGAAAATTTCTAAGAAAAACAACTTTAACTAGAAGAAAATTTCTAATAACTTTAACTAGAAGAAAATTTCTAAGAAAAACAACTTTAACTAGAAGAAAATTTCAAAGAAAAACAACTTTAACTAGAAGAAAATTTCTAAGAAAAATAACTTTAACTAGAAGAAAATTTCTAAGAAAAACAACTTTAACTAGAAGAAAATTTCTAAGAAAAACAACTTTAACTAGAAGAAAATTTCTAAGAAAAACAACTTTAACTAGAAGAAAATTTCTAAGAAAAATAACTTTAACTAGAAGAAAATTTCTAAAAAAAACAACTTTAACTAGAAGAAAATTTCTAAGAAAAACAACTTTAACTAGAAGAAAATTTCTAAGAAAAACAACTTTAACTAGAAGAAAATTTCTAAGAAAAACAACTTTAACTAGAAGAAAATTTCTAAGAAAAACAACTTTAACTAGAAGAAAATTTCTAAGAAAAATAACGTTAACTAGAAGAAAATTTCTAAGAAAAACAACTTTAACTAGAAGAAAATTTCTAAGAAAAACAACTTTAACTAGAAGAAAATTTCTAAGAAAAATAACTTTAACTAGAAAAAAATTTCTAAGAAAAACAACTTTAACTAGAAGAAAATTTCTAAGAAAAACAACTTTAACTAGAAGAAAATTTCTAAGAAAAACAACTTTAACTAGAAGAAAATTTCTAAGAAAAATAACTTTAACTAGAAGAAAATTTCTAAGAAAAATTACTTTAACTAGAAGAAAATTTCTAAGAAAAATAACTTTAACTAGAAGAAAATTTCTAAGAAAAACAACTTTAACTAGAAGAAAATTTCTAAGAAAAACAACTTTAACTAGAAGAAAATTTCTAAGAAAAATAACTTTAACTAGAAGAAAATTTCTAAGAAAAATAACTTTAACTAGAAGAAAATTTCTAAAAAAAACAACTTTAACTAGAAGAAAATTTCTAAAAAAAACAACTTTAACTAGAAGAAAATTTCTAAGAAAAACAACTTTAACTAGAAGAAAATTTCTAAGAAAAACAACTTTAACTAGAAGAAAATTTCTAAGAAAAACAACTTTAACTAGAAGAAAATTTCTAAAAAAAACAACTTTAACTAGAAGAAAATTTCTAAAAAAAACAACTTTAACTGGAAGAAAATTTCTAAGAAAAATAACTTTAACTAGAAGAAAATTTCTAAGAAAAACAACTTTAACTAGAAGAAAATTTCTAAGAAAAACAACTTTAACTAGAAGAAAATTTCTAAGAAAAATAACTTTAACTAGAAGAAAATTTCTAAGAAAAACAACTTTAACTGGAAGAAAATTTCTAAGAAAAACAACTTTAACTAGAAGACAATTTCTTAGAAAAATAACTTTAACTAGAAGAAAATTTCTAAGAAAAACAACTTTAACTAGAAGAAAATTTCTAAGAAAAACAACTTTAACTAGAAGAAAATTTCTAATAACTTTAACTAGAAGAAAATTTCTAAGAAAAACAACTTTAACTAGAAGAAAATTTCAAAGAAAAACAACTTTAACTAGAAGAAAATTTCTAAGAAAAATAACTTTAACTAGAAGAAAATTTCTAAGAAAAACAACTTTAACTAGAAGAAAATTTCTAAGAAAAACAACTTTAACTAGAAGAAAATTTCTAAGAAAAACAACTTTAACTAGAAGAAAATTTCTAAGAAAAATAACTTTAACTAGAAGAAAATTTCTAAAAAAAACAACTTTAACTAGAAGAAAATTTCTAAGAAAAACAACTTTAACTAGAAGAAAATTTCTAAAAAAAACAACTTTAACTAGAAGAAAATTTCTAAGAAAAACAACTTTAACTAGAAGAAAATTTCTAAGAAAAACAACTTTAACTAGAAGAAAATTTCTAAGAAAAATAACTTTAACTAGAAGAAAATTTCTAAGAAAAACAACTTTAACTAGAAGAAAATTTCTAAGAAAAACAACTTTAACTAGAAGAAAATTTCTAAGAAAAATAACTTTAACTAGAAGAAAATTTCTAAGAAAAACAACTTTAACTAGAAGAAAATTTCTAAGAAAAACAACTTTAACTAGAAGAAAATTTCTAAGAAAAACAACTTTAACTAGAAGAAAATTTCTAAGAAAAATAACTTTAACTAGAAGAAAATTTCTAAGAAAAATTACTTTAACTAGAAGAAAATTTCTAAGAAAAATAACTTTAACTAGAAGAAAATTTCTAAGAAAAACAACTTTAACTAGAAGAAAATTTCTAAGAAAAACAACTTTAACTAGAAGAAAATTTCTAAGAAAAATAACTTTAACTAGAAGAAAATTTCTAAGAAAAATAACTTTAACTAGAAGAAAATTTCTAAAAAAAACAACTTTAACTAGAAGAAAATTTCTAAAAAAAACAACTTTAACTAGAAGAAAATTTCTAAGAAAAACAACTTTAACTAGAAGAAAATTTCTAAGAAAAACAACTTTAACTAGAAGAAAATTTCTAAGAAAAACAACTTTAACTAGAAGAAAATTTCTAAAAAAAACAACTTTAACTAGAAGAAAATTTCTAAAAAAAACAACTTTAACTGGAAGAAAATTTCTAAGAAAAATAACTTTAACTAGAAGAAAATTTCTAAGAAAAACAACTTTAACTAGAAGAAAATTTCTAAGAAAAACAACTTTAACTAGAAGAAAATTTCTAAGAAAAATAACTTTAACTAGAAGAAAATTTCTAAGAAAAACAACTTTAACTGGAAGAAAATTTCTAAGAAAAACAACTTTAACTAGAAGACAATTTCTTAGAAAAATAACTTTAACTAGAAGAAAATTTCTAAGAAAAACAACTTTAACTAGAAGAAAATTTCTAAGAAAAACAACTTTAACTAGAAGAAAATTTCTAATAACTTTAACTAGAAGAAAATTTCTAAGAAAAACAACTTTAACTAGAAGAAAATTTCAAAGAAAAACAACTTTAACTAGAAGAAAATTTCTAAGAAAAATAACTTTAACTAGAAGAAAATTTCTAAGAAAAACAACTTTAACTAGAAGAAAATTTCTAAGAAAAACAACTTTAACTAGAAGAAAATTTCTAAGAAAAACAACTTTAACTAGAAGAAAATTTCTAAGAAAAATAACTTTAACTAGAAGAAAATTTCTAAAAAAAACAACTTTAACTAGAAGAAAATTTCTAAGAAAAACAACTTTAACTAGAAGAAAATTTCTAAAAAAAACAACTTTAACTAGAAGAAAATTTCTAAGAAAAACAACTTTAACTAGAAGAAAATTTCTAAGAAAAACAACTTTAACTAGAAGAAAATTTCTAAGAAAAATAACTTTAACTAGAAGAAAATTTCTAAGAAAAACAACTTTAACTAGAAGAAAATTTCTAAGAAAAACAACTTTAACTAGAAGAAAATTTCTAAGAAAAATAACTTTAACTAGAAGAAAATTTCTAAGAAAAACAACTTTAACTAGAAGAAAATTTCTAAGAAAAACAACTTTAACTAGAAGAAAATTTCTAAGAAAAACAACTTTAACTAGAAGAAAATTTCTAAGAAAAATAACTTTAACTAGAAGAAAAGTTCTAAGAAAAATTACTTTAACTAGAAGAAAATTTCTAAGAAAAATAACTTTAACTAGAAGAAAATTTCTAAGAAAAACAACTTTAACTAGAAGAAAATTTCTAAGAAAAACAACTTTAACTAGAAGAAAATTTCTAAGAAAAATAACTTTAACTAGAAGAAAATTTCTAAGAAAAATAACTTTAACTAGAAGAAAATTTCTAAGAAAAATAACTTTAACTAGAAGAAAATTTCTAAGAAAAACAACTTTAACTAGAAGAAAATTTCTAAGAAAAACAACTTTAACTAGAAGAAAATTTCTAAGAAAAATAACTTTAACTAGAAGAAAATTTCTAAGAAAAATAACTTTAACTAGAAGAAAATTTCTAAGAAAAATAACTTTAACTAGAAGAAAATTTCTAAGAAAAACAACTTTAACTAGAAGAAAATTTCTAAGAAAAATAACTTTAACTAGAAGAAAATTTCTAAGAAAAATAACTTTAACTAGAAGAAAATTTCTAAGAAAAACAACTTTAACTAGAAGAAAATTTCTAAGAAAAACAACTTTTACTAGAAGAAAATTTCTAAAAAAAACAACTTTAACTAGAAGAAAATTTCTAAAAAAAACAACTTTAACTAGAAGAAAATTTCTAAGAAAAACAACTTTAACTAGAAGAAAATTTCTAAGAAAAACAACTTTAACTAGAAGAAAATTTCTAAGAAAAACAACTTTAACTAGAAGAAAATTTCTAAAAAAAAACAACTTTAACTAGAAGAAAATTTCTAAAAAAAACAACTTTAACTGGAAGAAAATTTCTAAGAAAAATAACTTTAACTAGAAGAAAATTTCTAAGAAAAACAACTTTAACTAGAAGAAAATTTCTAAGAAAAACAACTTTAACTAGAAGAAAATTTCTAAGAAAAATAACTTTAACTAGAAGAAAATTTCTAAGAAAAACAACTTTAACTAGAAGAAAATTTCTAAGAAAAACAACTTTAACTAGAAGACAATTTCTTAGAAAAATAACTTTAACTAGAAGAAAATTTCTAAGAAAAATAACTTTAACTAGAAGAAAATTTCTAAGAAAAACAACTTTAACTAGAAGAAAATTTCTAAGAAAAACAACTTTAACTAGAAGAAAATTTCTAATAACTTTAACTAGAAGAAAATTTCTAAGAAAAACAACTTTAACTAGAAGAAAATTTCAAAGAAAAACAACTTTAACTAGAAGAAAATTTCTAAGAAAAATAACTTTAACTAGAAGAAAATTTCTAAGAAAAACAACTTTAACTAGAAGAAAATTTCTAAGAAAAACAACTTTAACTAGAAGAAAATTTCTAAGAAAAACAACTTTAACTAGAAGAAAATTTCTAAGAAAAATAACTTTAACTAGAAGAAAATTTCTAAAAAAAACAACTTTAACTAGAAGAAAATTTCTAAGAAAAACAACTTTAACTAGAAGAAAATTTCTAAGAAAAACAACTTTAACTAGAAGAAAATTTCTAAGAAAAACAACTTTAACTAGAAGAAAATTTCTAAGAAAAACAACTTTAACTAGAAGAAAATTTCTAAGAAAAATAACTTTAACTAGAAGAAAATTTCTAAGAAAAACAACTTTAACTAGAAGAAAATTTCTAAGAAAAACAACTTTAACTAGAAGAAAATTTCTAAGAAAAATAACTTTAACTAGAAAAAAATTTCTAAGAAAAACAACTTTAACTAGAAGAAAATTTCTAAGAAAAACAACTTTAACTAGAAGAAAATTTCTAAGAAAAACAACTTTAACTAGAAGAAAATTTCTAAGAAAAATAACTTTAACTAGAAGAAAATTTCTAAGAAAAACAACTTTAACTAGAAGAAAATTTCTAAGAAAAATAACTTTAACTAGAAGAAAATTTCTAAGAAAAACAACTTTAACTAGAAGAAAATTTCTAAGAAAAACAACTTTAACTAGAAGAAAATTTCTAAGAAAAATAACTTTAACTAGAAGAAAATTTCTAAGAAAAATAACTTTAACTAGAAGAAAATTTCTAAAAAAAACAACTTTAACTAGAAGAAAATTTCTAAGAAAAACAACTTTAACTAGAAGAAAATTTCTAAGAAAAACAACTTTAACTAGAAGAAAATTTCTAAGAAAAACAACTTTAACTAGAAGAAAATTTCTAAAAAAAACAACTTTAACTAGAAGAAAATTTCTAAAAAAAACAACTTTAACTGGAAGAAAATTTCTAAGAAAAATAACTTTAACTAGAAGAAAATTTCTAAGAAAAATAACTTTAACTAGAAGAAAATTTCTAAGAAAAACAACTTTAACTAGAAGAAAATTTCTAAGAAAAACAACTTTAACTAGAAGAAAATTTCTAAGAAAAATAACTTTAACTAGAAGAAAATTTCTAAGAAAAACAACTTTAACTAGAAGAAAATTTCTAAGAAAAACAACTTTAACTAGAAGACAATTTCTTAGAAAAATAACTTTAACTAGAAGAAAATTTCTAAGAAAAACAACTTTAACTAGAAGAAAATTTCTAAGAAAAACAACTTTAACTAGAAGAAAATTTCTAATAACTTTAACTAGAAGAAAATTTCTAAGAAAAACAACTTTAACTAGAAGAAAATTTCTAAGAAAAACAACTTTAACTAGAAGAAAATTTCTAAGAAAAACAACTTTAACTAGAAGAAAATTTCTAATAACTTTAACTAGAAGAAAATTTCTAAGAAAAACAACTTTAACTAGAAGAAAATTTCTAAGAAAAACAACTTTAACTAGAAGAAAATTTCTAAGAAAAACAACTTTAACTAGAAGAAAATTTCTAAGAAAAACAACTTTAACTAGAAGAAAATTTCTAAGAAAAACAACTTTAACTAGAAGAAAATTTCTAAGAAAAACAACTTTAACTAGAAGAAAATTTCTAAAAAAAATAACTTTAACTAGAAAAAAAATTCTAAGAAAAACAACTTTAACTAGAAGAAAATTTCTAAGAAAAACAACTTTAACTAGAAGAAAATTTCTAAGAAAAACAACTTTAACTAGAAGAAAATTTCTAAGAAAAACAACTTTAACTAGAAGAAAATTTCTAAGAAAAACAACTTTAACTAGAAGAAAATTTCTAAGAAAAACAACTTTAACTAGAAGAAAATTTCTAAGAAAAACAACTTTAACTAGAAGAAAATTTCTAAGAAAAACAACTTTAACTAGAAGAAAATTTCTAAGAAAAACAACTTTAACTAGAAGAAAATTTCTAAGAAAAACAACTTTAACTAGAAGAAAATTTCTAAGAAAAACAACTTTAACTAGAAGAAAATTTCTAAGAAAAACAACTTTAACTAGAAGAAAATTTCTAAGAAAAACAACTTTAACTAGAAGAAAATTTCTAAGAAAAACAACTTTAACTAGAAGAAAATTTCTAAGAAAAACAACTTTAACTAGAAGAAAATTTCTAAGAAAAACAACTTTAACTAGAAGAAAATTTCTAAGAAAAACAACTTTAACTAGAAGAAAATTTCTAAGAAAAACAACTTTAACTAGAAGAAAATTTCTAAGAAAAACAACTTTAACTAGAAGAAAATTTCTAAGAAAAACAACTTTAACTAGAAGAAAATTTCTAAGAAAAACAACTTTAACTAGAAAAAAAATTCTAAGAAAAACAAATAGAACAAATGGAATAGTAGAATAAATATAAATCAGAATTTCAGAAAAACAATTGAAGCAAATAAAAAAAATTAGGAAATGTTTTCTTCATATTGAAAAAAGAACAGAAAATAGAATTATTAAATAAGGGTCCAAATGGTTAAGATAAAACTGAATATTGTAGCACTTTTAATAAATATGTAGCACTTTCGATAATTTTAATTAATTTATAGCACTCTCGATAATTGTAATCCATTTGTAGCGCTATCAAAAATTTGTAACGCTATCGATAATTTTAATTAATTTGTAACACTATCAATAATTTGTAACACTATCGATAATTTTAATTGATTTGTAATACAATCGATAATTTTAATTAATTTGTAGTGCTACCAGTAATTTTAATTAATTTGTAGCACTCTCAGTAATTTGTAACACTATCGATAATTTTAGTTAATTTGTAACACGATCGATAATTTTAATTAATTTGTAACACGATCGATAATTTTAATTAATTTGTAACACGATCGATAATTTTAATTAATTTGCAGCACTATCGATAATTTTAATTAATTTGCAGCACTATCGATAATTTTACTTACGACCCTGTAAACAAAATTGCGTTTGCTTTATATTTCAAACGATACGAAGATCTTTATAATACAGACTGTGTGAATTGGACCGATTTTTAATAAGGTTCGTTCGTTATTAAAAATATTTTGTACAATTGAACATACCAAATTTGTCAAATATGTTCACCAGGAGGCATTAAAAACAATCCTGACATCAGAATAATTTTTGGCGCACGACAATCCAGATCTCGAAACCATTGTGGCTACTGATGCTAAATTGTGCAGCAATGAAACCTATGTATTGCACAAAATGGAAGACGGGTCGCTAAAATCAATCGCCCACGCATCTTGTACGTTATTACTCGCAGAAAAAAAGGTACTCATAAATCAAGAAGAAAGCATTGGGTAATATTTTTGCAGTCACCAAAGTTTATAGATTTATTCATGGAAGACGTTTTGTGTTGCACACCGACAATAAACTAAGGATTCATGGGTAAGAAAAGAGGATTACCAACGTCTGCTACAAACAGACTGGACCAGTCTCTTCAATTACAATTATAAAATGGATTTTCTTCCATAATCAAAAAGTCCGGAAAAAAATGAAAAAAAAAAAATGATGAAAAAAAAAAAAATTGAAGAAAAAGAAAAAAAAAATTGAAAAAATGAAAAAAAAATGAATACGAGAAATAAATATATAAGACCGCAAAATTATTTCTCATGTACGGAACTCCTTGGCACATCATTATTAGAAGGGTTCCATGAGGTAAAAAGAGGTTGGGATACACGGGTTTAAACGTGGAAATACTGTAGTTCCATGTTTTTCATATTCACCGGATGTCATCAGTATACGAAAATACGAAAGGCATTGCACACAATACCACATAAATAAAAAGTTGAAAAGCTTGAAGGGAATTTCGAAATAATGGTGTGACTGTATATTTATGGGCAACCGATTTAAGCACGACTTACTTATATCATCAGAGATTACTCACTGACAATGACCGGTAGTGTTCCCTGGTGTCTGAATGACAGCAAATCTCCCCAGATTTCCAGTACACTCCACTTTTTCCGATAACCTTTGCAAATAGATTTGCGTTATTGCAACAGCCGATTGTCATTGACTTCTCGTTGGCAACGATTATTGGTCTTCACTGGAATTTGGATGGCAACATGCTTCCCCAAGGTCCCAGTCTTCTTTGCATTCATCCAGTGGAGGTTTGGTTTGTGCTTACATTCCTCGTTTTTTTAGTGTACGCTCAAAATGCAGTCGTTTGCACAATTCCCAGTGTACCACCCTCCCCACTTGGTCATGCGTGTTTTTGTATTCCTTTTGGGCAAGTTTGCTGCATTCACTTACTATATTATTATTACTATTATTCTATTATTATTGTTATAATTATTTTATTATTATTACTATTATATTATTATTATAATCATTATTATTATTATTATAATTATTATTATTATAATAATTATTATTATTATTATTGTTATATTTTTATTTTTATTTTTATTATTATTATTATTATTATTATTATTATTATTATTATTTCGCTCACTAGAAGTTCTCACATAGGTCATTATCAGATTGCTCACTGACAAAGACAAGTGGTGTTCCTTGGAGTCTAGGTGACAAGTCTCCCCAGATTTCCATTAATCTTCAGCTCTTTCGACAAAATTTGCAAATAAATTTATGTTATCGCAACAGTTGATTTCTCGCTGACAATGACCATTGGTTCTCATTGGAATTTAGGTGGCAATAAGCCTCTTCAACAACAGTCTCCTCTGCATTAATCTAGTGGAGGTCTGGTAAGTGATTTCACTCCTCGGTATTTCCATTCTGCTTGACCCTTCGACTATTTGGTGTAGTGCCAACCGATGCTGACACTATATATTTTTCTCCTTTTTTGGAGTGCGTGAGGGGAAGGAGATGAATAAGAGTAGGCGGAACGGAAGGGAGATGGGAAGGGGAGATGGGAAGGGGAGGTGGCAGTCAGTCTACAGTTTTCTTAATCTGATTTTTGTTTTACTTTACTTGCGTCTTTATATATTCGGTTGGCGATTGTCATTCTTGTATGTTAAGTTCCGCATTCAAGGTTTTTTGTTAAGGATTCTGCTGTTTTCAGCGTTAATGTCTGTTGCATAGTCTGAGCATTCCCCTTGATTCCGATTTCTTCTAGTCTTTTTTCCAAGTTCATTGGAACTGTTCTTAATTATTGTTGTGTGTGCATTTGGATTCCTAATCAGATAGGAGGATGTGATGCATCTAGTGTGTTAGGTATAAGTTAATGTTAAGTTTATGCTTGCATGCCTTCTCACTTCCAGCTAACACCGCTGGCGAACCTTGTGGTGAAAAGGGGGCAGCTATACATAAGTCTTTCCTGTCAGTACATAGCCTCTCCATCATCAAGACTCCTACAGTGCCCCCACGTTGATCACACATGGTAACTGGGTGCCTTGCGGCCCCAGGCTAAACTTGTATGAGATCTCAGAGTAGTAGGGAACCCCAGAGGTATTGCGTTATGGCCCACCGATTTGTGGACACGCCCTGGCACACTACCAACCCCTACCCCACTGTCTTGTGGGTGCCCTTAGTTGGGTGAAGAATACCAACACCAAAATCAAACACCACTGCCTTTTGGGCCTTATCACAGCAAAAGGTCAAGAGATGGGAACTTTGATTTCAAATCCTACTGCTGCCTTGCAGTTTTCCTTAAAAGGCTATGGAACCTTATCCAGAAAGAAAAGGTATAGTGGCGGGCACGATAGAATGCTTATTTACCTCATTGAGATTACTTTCAACCAGAAGCTGCAGCCTCCTCTGCTGCCAGTCGTCGTGGGCTCGCTCCACTGGACATGAGCAGTGAAGGTTCAGAGGGTATCTGATGTGCAACAAATATTGCACCTAACCTGTGCAAGCAAGTTTGAAGCCAAGGTGGAAAGTCCTATGGCAATGGAGTGACATTACGCCAACACCGAGGGATAAAGCACTGAGGTCTCAACTAGTCATCGTCAAGACTGACGGACTGCATGATGATGACGATGATTATTGTTATTGTCATTATTGCTGTTGTTGTTATTGTTGTTGTTGTTGTTATTATTATTGTTGTTTTCATTGTTTTTATTGTAATTGTTATTATTGTTGTTGTTATCATTATTGTTGTTGTTGTTGTTGCTTTCACACTCATTCGTTAATTTCTGTTTTTCTAAATTTCTTTATTTCTTCACTTCTTTCATCCTTTCTTCCTCGATTTCAGACATTTTCTATCCTCCCTATTTTCTTTTTTCCTCCTTTTTTCTGTATCCTCTTCTTTTTCATTTTGCCATCTCTCTCCTCAATAGCTCTTTTCCCTTTTCTTCTTTAATCTTTTTCCTATACCTCCTTCTTCCTCGTCTCCCGCTCTTCTTTATCCTGTTCTACCCTCTTTTCTTTACTTACCATTTTTCCCAACTTTTCTACTCTCTTCTAGCCCTTTTTCTCCTCTGAGTTTTCCTTCTCTGCCCTTTTCTATATTTATTCCTTTATTATTTTCCTTTTCTTTCTCTTTCCTCCTTTTCTTCGTTTCCTAAATTTCATTCTTCTTTACTCCCTTTTTATTTCTCTCTCATTTTATTTTTTCTTTCTTTTCTTTCTCCTCTTTTTCCTTATATTTCGTTCTTTCTCACTTTTTATTTTCCTTTTCTTCCCTTCCTATGCATATTTCCTATATCCCCTTTTCCCCATTTTCTCGTCTCTAGATCCTCCCCCCTCTCTCTTTTTTTTTTATTCCTTTACGTTTTTTTATATTCCGTTCTTCCTCACTTTCCCCCTCTCCTTCCTCCTTTACTTCTATCTTTTCCTTTTTTCCTTATATCTCCCTTTTTTCTTTAAAGTCCTTCGCATACAATTTCCTTCCGTTATCAGTTACCCCCCTCCTTCTCTCTTCCCTTTCGCGCCTTTTCATTGTTCTGCTTATAGCCAGGATGCAGCGTTTGGCCACATCAGCTTCATACGTTCGCATCCACTACCCGTTGCCGTGGAAACATGGCTAAAAATGAAACTCTTTCAATCATCAATTTCTCCCTCATCACTGAACTGATTGCAACCCAACACTTTCGACCCATCCTTGCCCGAAACCCGCCCGCTCTTAAATCCCGGATTCTCCTCTCCTTTGAAAGATGCACGATACATATATATTAGGTATAAATTTAGTTGTGTATATATATATATATATATATATATATATATATATATATATATATATATATATATATTTGTGTGTGTGTGTGTGTGGATAACATACACGATATATCATAAAATGAAATGTGGTGAACACAGGATCTCAGAAAATTCAATAAGGAAGAACAATTAAACACTGAAAGAAATAAGAATCAAACGAGATTTTGATTCAGATCCAGTTGATTCGGATGAAACCGATTAATTCCTCGTTTGATTTTTTCCTCTTTGTGTAATGGTTTTTCCTTTTTTCATTTTTCACACACACACACACACACACACACACACATTATTAGTAAAATTGACATATATATATATATGTATATAAAAATTTAGTCGTTCAATAAATTAAAAAAATCTATGACGTGAAATGTTTAAATTTCAAATCAATAGATTTTTATTATTCTATGTAAGACAAAGAATACATTGGAAATATTATAACTCCTTATCCTATAGGATTTCGATGTCTACCATCTCTTCAGAGGAGAAAATATTAGCAAATACTTATAGTGGTTTACACCTTATTTGCTAAAGTCACAGAGACATGGAAAATCACAATTAAAAGTTTTTTTAAGTATCTAAATATCACAGAGTAAGGGGAGTTAATGAAAATGATACAGAAATTCATATCCAAATTGCATGGTAAAACCTCTAGAAGTGTAAGCCATATTTAGTTGCAGAACAGTTTCGGATGGTTCGTTGTTCTACACAAGTCCTGAGAGGTGACTGGTTTGCAGTAGACAGTTCTCGAGTTGGAAACCACAGAGCAAAAGATTCTTCCCGTGTTAAGACGAAAAAAACAAAAAAACAGATGCGAAATTGCTATAGAAAGGTTTGATATTTATGGAACAATATTCTTTATGATGGGATGTGTCTCCTAGTGCCTTTGGCTGTAGGAAGACAGGGTAGAGTACTCATCAAGGATCCATTCTTGACACTCAGCCCGACAGGTGAGGGGCCAGGAACAGTCCAGCACCTGTCGGACTGAGGAACACCGCCTGGGTAATACCCAGGAGGTCTACCCTCCCAGGCCTTGCCATTGGGCTTTCCGGTCGGGCAAGTTTATTGCTTGTCGCCTAAGGTGCCCCGACCGAGGGATGCCGACGGGGTTACTCAGGCAATTTTTGCAATTGCAGGAGTGCCCTTCCTTTAGGAGAGCCTGCTTAGATTCCCACTTTCTGGTCTTGTGCCAAATATTGCTTAGGTGGGCAGCAATTAAATAACTACCCCATTATGAACAAAAGCATTGTAACATTTTTTGTCAAAAAGGAAATTTAACAAAGAAAAGGTTGGCAGAAAAGTAACTTTTTTTACGTCTTTTTTATTTATTTATTTATTGCAGTAAAATTATTAGTTATGCATTAGTAGGTTAAAGTTTTAATACAAAGAAAATGTATGCAGTTTAACGTTTTGTCCAGGAATAATTTATATATATATATATATATATATATATATATACAGGGTGTCCACAAAGTCTGGCTACATTATGTAGCAAGACTTTGTGGAAGCATCCTGTATATAATATATATATATATATATATATATATATATATATATATATATATATATGAGAAGGAAAGTATTTCTTCGAAACTCCGCGGATTAAGGACTATCCACTTATCTAGTGTTTCCTTTTCAGATTAAATATGTCTTTAACTCATTTCAAAGTGTTTTTAACATGTTTTATTAACTGTTTGCTCGTGTATATATATATATATATATATATATATACACAGGGTGCCCACAAAGTATGGCTACATAATCTACAGGATGCTTCGACAAAGTCTGGCTACATAATGTAGTCAGACTTTGTGAACACCCTGTATATAAAGTTTTGAATAAATTATTCTTTTTTCGTATCAGTTCAGTTTCTCTTCATTTCATTTTCTTAGCTATTTTCTACAGACGACGGTTTTATTTTATTCACAATTTGAAGTTATTTTGGAGTGGAATTTGAAGCTCATATTTTATGATTATATAAAAATATTAGATATATAAAATTATACAGATCCACCGGACCTATATAATAATTTATTTACGGACTCATTATATAAACAAAGAAACTTTCCAGTAAAATGTCTACTTCGGACTATTACCGTGTGATGTGGATTACTCAAAATACAGATTGGATCACATTACCTCAGTGCTATCAAAGACATTCACTTCGGATTTTACCATGCAATTTGGATGTGAATTTTTGTATCATTTTCATTAACTTCCCTTACTCTATGATATTTAGATACTAAAAAAACAACAACTTTTAATTGTGATTTTCCATGTCTCAGTGACATTAGCAAATAAGGTGTAAACCACTATAAGTATTTGTTAATATTTTCTCCTCTGAAGAGATGGTAGACATCGAAATCCTATAGGATAAGGAGTTATAATATTTCCAATGTATTCTTTGTCTTACATAGAATAATTAAAATCTTTTGATTTAAAATTTATCCATTTAACGTCATATTTTTTTAATTGTATTGAATGATTAAAAATTGATTTATTAGCTTTATCTTGTATATCGAACAATCTTTATTTAGTCCTTATAGAATATTACTGCCAATAATATTTTGTAAAACCTATAATCACAGGTTTCCATACCAGTTGATTGTTGGATAATTTTATTCTGAAGTATATATATATACATATATATATAATTCAAACACTACCGTGTTTGAATATATAGTTAAGTGTTTTACTTATTTAGAACTACTTTAAAGCTTCACCGTTCACTAATCTTGCGACCAAATTTAAAACAATTATTACAGTTCATAGTCTATATACTCAGCTTTATTATGAAATGAAAATTTTCAATTTTCGTTCATTAAAACAAAATTTTAATAAAATTACTGGTGTTCAAAAGTCCCCAGAATCAGCAAGAAACCTGAGAACGGTTTTTTTCTGATTGGCTGCTGGTTACCATAGCAAATTTTTCAACAATGACGTTTTAAAGATGATTTCTTCTGATTAGCTATTGGTTACCATAACAACTTTTTCGTTGTCGACACTTTCATAAATTATAGCGGAAATGTCGCTTGCATGCAATCTTATTTGGATTATATATAGAGTTAACAAAAGTGATACTCTTTGCTTTACTAGAGCTGATAAGCTTTCGCTTACAACGTCGCCTGTTAATTCTGTTTCTCTCATTTTTTGTCCCTTCTTTCTGTTTATTTACTTAATTACGTCTTTTATTTGATTTTTTTATTTAGTCAATTTTAAGAGTTGGTAATGTTTTATGGATTGTTGACAATGCGTATGATCTTGAACTCAAAAAAGAAAATATTATTTTAAAGCAAAGCCTGGAAAAATCATGGATTACATGGAAAAATGCGAGCATGAAAAGTAATATGGTTAAAATTAGGCTTAGAAAAGCAAAAGGTTTAGTTGTTAAAACTAGAAAAGAAAAAGACAAGATATTCTCGTAAAAAATATAAATTTATAATATTGCAGCATTAAGAATTTATATATAATGTGAAATTGAATTTAAAAAAATTCTTAATGCTGCAATATTTTAAGTTATAAATTTATAATATTTTTTTACTAGAATATCGTCTTTTACATTTCCAGTTTTAACCAGTAAAAATCCTCATTCCAAATCAACTGGCTATAACTTTTGCCCGTTTTCAACAGGCAAGTATTTATATGTTTATTTATATACTTATAAAGTTATGATTAGCTAAAAGTTATTTGCAAGAATTAATATTCATTTGATACGTACAATTTTGATAGTTGACAGTTCACAATTAAAAAAAAAATCCAAATGTCAAAAATGAAGGTTGTTTTCTGACAGTACTGCAGTGACAGTATTGAAAGGATTAGGGATTGTTTTTGCGTCGCGTTTTTGTCACAGTGCGCATGCGTTTGACAGTTTGTGCATGAGTTTAGAATTCAATTTACCCCAGCCAAGCCTAACGGAGAAACTGATTATAATCTAATATATAAACGGATATATGTTTATCTGTCCGTCGATCTGTTTGTCTGTCTGTCACCATCTTCGCAAACTTTATCTCCTCCGAAACTAAAAGTCACAGAGCGGAGCTAGGGGCCACAACTGATTGGATTTTTTATGGGTCGTTTTTTTATGGGCCTTTAGCCGGTTAAAATAGTTTTTTAAGAGGTCAAAAACGGGTCAAACTTAAAAAAAAAATCGTTAAACATTTGATACATTCATCTTAGTTTATTTTTAATTTTTAATCGAGTTATATGCGTGTCACATTGTTACAGTGGTAACGTCACCAGCTTTGAATGTTACAGTTTTGGTTTCGATTCTAGCTGATGGAACCTGAATACTTTATTTTTTTCATTTTAAAATCACAACGCTTTAATAATATATACGAAATCTTGTTAAAGAGCATCTCTCCTCTCTCTCTCTGGCTCTTTCATACTCTCTCTATTTTCTCTCTCTGTGTCTCTATTAGATAGTAGATCGAGAGAGAGAGAGAGAGGGAGAGGGTGGGAGGAGGTCAGAGAGATATTTTTGTAGTAAATCCACGTTGTAGGAAGTGACGTTTCATCTAACCGGATGTCATGTGATGCTACGTGGCAAGGTTGGTGAAACGTTGAGTCTCTCAGAAAATGCCAAGCCGAGCAGAAGTCTAAAATGGTTCTCTCCTAAGTAAGGGGGGGAGATGCGCGCCCCAGACGTGGGACGTGGTAGGTACCCACAGTGGAGACCATCGATGGCGACATCTGCAGATCATGCCTGGGAGAATAAAAGGTTGAAAACCCAACATCTGTCTTCATCTTGTGTATTCCGGCGAAAACAGCAAGAGAGCTCCACCCAGATGAAGACTCTCCCAGAGCAGCAAAACCAGGTATGAACTTCTATATATAAACACATACATCCACAAGTGTCCTAACCACCAGACAAAAGGTTTAAGAGATCTTGGGTCCCGTTCTCTCGTCTCTTAACACTTGTAATATCTCTCTCATCGTCGTAAACTTTTTCTCTTCATTAGTAAAATGGACACGTCATCACCAGGGTACCAGTATCCCTCAAGTAAAGTGTCCAAGACCAAATCCGTTTCTTCTCCCTCCCTTATGTAACATATATGTTATTTGGTGCCGTTGACCTTCTTGCCCCCGCATGGGGCATATATCGAAACCTGGATTGCCACGGACATAACGAGAAAAAGAAATAACGAGGAAAAATAAAGACAAGAAGAGAAATTGAGGAAAAAGGAGGGAGAAAAAAACGGAGAAGAGACAGTGGAATAAAAAAAGAAAGAATAGTGAAAATGAAGAGAAAAAGAGAATAAATGAAGAACAGTGAAAAACGGGTAGAGAGAGAGAAAGATAGAGAGAGAGAGGAAGGAAGAAGAAGGAAAAAAGATAGCAAAGGCATGAAGAATACCATACGCATTTAGAAGAAAATTAAACTCCAAAATTAAAAATACGCTGTAAGCTTTGAAAACGACTGAAAAACAAAAGAGAAAAGAAAATTAATTTACCATATTAAAAATAAAAATAAAATTGAAAAACACAGAGAAAGAATTGAAAACACGGAGAAAGAAAAAAAAACGTATATATATATTTAAATAGACAAGACAACCCAAACGAACATTTGTTGAGGCAAAGTGACATCGAGCTTATCCACAGTTTATAAACCTGTCAGTCATTTGACATTGTTGAATTTAGCAAAGCGTTACAAAAATAAGGGACAGTGAACTTTTAAATGCATTCGGAATAGCAAGATGCCATTTTAGATTTGAAAAAAAAAAAAGAAGAAATTACACTATTGTCGAAAGTATTAGGTGAAATAAAAATCAGGTTGGTGATGTGGCATCCCTCCGGATTAATTTTAAGTAAATTATAATTATATGAATAGAATAGAAGCGGAACTTTTTAATTTAATTCTGTGGTTAATTGTAAAAGAATAATGATTTTTTTTTTAGTTTCAGAAAACCCTTGAACTTTGCTTACGTGGACAATTTGATCTGTGATAATTTTGTTGAACTTTGCTGAAAGTTGTTAGTTATAAGTGAATTAATTAAGTATATATTAATTAAGTATTATTGAATATTGTTAAGTATTGTTGAGTTGCCATGTGTATTTTTCTGTATTTCTTTTTCTGTAATTTTGTTATCTTGTATTTGTATAGCAGATGGGGGCATCGATGGTCTTGCCACGTGGTGTCAATGTAATTTAATTTTTTAAAAATAAGATGATGACAGGATAGAGGTATATCAATTATCAATAATAATTTTTGAGATAACGGGATTATGCAAGGAAAACATAAATGAGAATTTTAAAATGGGATGATGTCGGAAGACAAAAGAATAAGGAATAAGGATTTTTTTTTATCGAAATACAGTAGTTGGACAGGCAGACGGTTTGCTGGATTATGAGTAATGAGGTCAGGAAGTCAGTCGGTATTTATTCTAGTTTCGAGGTGGTCATGTATACATATTTTTTTTGTTTGTTGTTTTGTTCTTGTAGTTTCGACAGATTTTTTTTGTTCCGGATGCGTAAGTCGGTGGAGGGCGGTACAGAACGTCCTCGTAATAAATTTAAAAAAAAAATCCATATTTTGGTAGGTGCTCAGGGAAGCACGAGATAGTTATAGAGAAATGGGCGATCTCTGTAACTAATATGGACAACGGAGGACATGTCCATTGTGTGTTGACCACACAAATGTAAATGGGATAGAATAAATAAAGATGTTGACCACACAAAGGTAAATGGGGTAGAATAAATAAAACCGACTTGATTACTCTTGGACCAATTAAGTATAGTCATAGAGGAGGTAAATTAATTAAGAACATTTGATGTGAAATGGTGAAGGTTTGGGATGGGATTTTTTTTTTTTTGTTGTTTTTGTGCTACCTAGGAGTAAAGAAGATTGTCCGTAAATCCTGAGATGTAAGTAGGAGGCAGATGGACCTCGATTTTGTGTTTTATTGTTGTTCGGCTAGGAGCCGTGAAATTATCGACCACGAGTAGTGTCGACCGGGAGCAAAGGATGCTCTGGAAGTCCCGAGATGGGTACGAAGAAGCCATGGGGTCATAAAGGAGTTTGACCTTGAAGAGCGCAGGGTAGCGCTACATGGCAATTTTATTGTTGTATTTATTTAATTTTGAGTCTATCGATTTATCGTAGGACAGTCTTCTTGCCAGCGGGTAGCGTATGTATTCCCTCCTTAGTTTAGTTAGTTAGTTATTAAAAATGTATGGCTTTGCCATACATTTTGATAAAAAAGGGGTGGAGGAAGAATTTTAGAAGTAAAATGTTACCCTATTGTGAATTAAAGGTACCAAATTTAAAAAAAAACCATGCTGGGTGAATTTAATTGGTATTATTAAATTAAATTATTTTGGAATAGATTTGGTTGGTTTAGTTATATTTTAGGGACGTTTAGCGCGTAGTTGCATTTTTTTCATGAGAATTACAAGGCGATTAGGCTGTAGAAAGCAGTTTTTTCTGTTGTTTTATTTTTTTTATAAGCCACGGTATTGTCACAAATTAGAAAATTTGGCAGGGGAAATACTATTTTAGAGTAATGAGAACCCTGTTAAAACAATACTAGTGGTTCCAGTGAGTTGGAAGATGCCACGTAGGCCCAAGCAACGGCAATAAGTCTTGTCCAACAAAAGTCTGGCGTGCGAGGTCGCGATAATTCCTCAGGGTACGGAGCGACTGGACAGTCGGTACCAAGCCTAATCACGGGGAGATAGAAGAAAGGGAAAGATGCAGATTACGTAAGGGACAAGATAGAGCCTTATTATTTTTTTTTATTTTTTTAGAGGAATGTGTGAGGGATATCTGGGTTGGAATCTTGGGACTTGCTGGGAATGCGGAAAAATCACAAAGGGAAAGCTACTTAGTTAGAAATCGATGCGCAAGTAAGCTTTGGCGCATTAGTTAGGGAGTGATGATTCCGTATCTTGTCGGGTTCCAGGAGCTCAAACAGGCTCCGAGTGAATCAGTGTGAAGGCGTATCTTGGCTTAGACCAACCAAGGGAGTTAATAGAAGAGCTTTGTGAAGTCCCGAAGTAGTAGATTGAATAGAACAAAGCTCCAGTAATAGGACCACTCAGAGAAAGACGTCAGGGCATTACAGTAAAGGAAAAAAAAAAAAACTGGGACTTAGGCCTATGCTGAAAGTCGAGAACGCGAGTGGGATGGTTGGGTCGGTAGAGCATCAGACTTTTAATCTGAGGGTCTGGGGTTCGAGTCCCCATGCGATAAAGCTACCACCAACATGGAGCATCCGACGTTCTGGTCGTAATTGCGATATGCTGGCCCCATTTCGAAAAAGTGATCGAAAATGGAGTTTCCATTTGTTTGGCCAAGTGGTCCAAATAAAGAGCAGAGTCAGTGGGAAATATCCAACAATGCGACCGCCTAGACAAGATGTATATCTGCAAAGCTGTATCTTTGTCTAACTTGGAAGCAAGTTAATGTCGAGGAGGGACTTTCGAGAAGCAGCAGAAGGGTTGATAGTGTTGTAGAAGAGTACTGGTGCCTGATCTTTCTTGGAAAAGGGGTGAGTCCGGAAAGTGAAAGAATAAAGATGTACTTCGGACATAATTATTTTTTTTTAGTTAGTTAGTTATTAAAAATGTATGGCTTGCCATACATTTTGATAAAAAAGGGGTGGAGGAATGTTAAAGAGCATCTCTCCTCTCTCTCTCTGGCTCTTTCATACTCTCTCTATTTTCTCTCTCTGTGTCTCTATTAGATAGTAGATCGAGAGAGAGAGAGAGGGAGAGGGTGGGAGGAGGTCAGAGAGATATTTTTGTAGTAAATCCACGTTGTAGGAAGTGACGTTTCATCTAACCAGATGTCATGTGATGCTACGTGGCAAGGTTGGTGAAACGTTGAGTCTCTCAGAAAATGCCAAGCCGAGCAGAAGTCTAAAATGGTTCTCTCCTAAGTAAGGGGGGAGATGCGCGCCCCAGACGTGGGACGTGGAAGGTACCCACAGTGGAGACCATCGATGGCGACATCTGCAGATCATGCCTGGGAGAATAAAAGGTTGAAAACCCAACATCTGTCTTCATCTTGTGTATTCCGGCGAAAACAGCAAGAGAGCTCCACCCAGATGAAGACTCTCCCAGAGCAGCAAAACCAGGTATGAACTTCTATATATAAACACATACATCCACAAGTGTCCTAACCACCAGACAAAAGGTTTAAGAGATCTTGGGTCCCGTTCTCTCGTCTCTTAACACTTGTAATATCTCTCTCATCGTCGTAAACTTTTTCTCTTCATTAGTAAAATGGACACGTCATCACCAGGGTACCAGTATCCCTCAAGTAAAGTGTCCAAGACCAAATCCGTTTCTTCTCCCTCCCTTATGTAACAATCTACACAAATTAAAATATCATATTTAAGTGTATTTTATACTCAAGCAAAGCAGCTCCCCCGCTAGTCTAATATATAAAAGGCGCTATGTTTGTCTGTCTGTCTGTTTGTCTCCATATATTCAAACTCTATCTCTTCCGAAACTAAAAGTTGCAGAGCGGCGCTAGGTGTCTCAAATTATTGATTTTTTATGGACCATCCTTTTATGGGTGTTTATCCGGTTAAAATAGCTTTTAAGGGGGTCAAAAAGGCGTAAAAATTGAAAAAATCGTTATACATTTTCTATATTCATCTTACTTTATTTTTAATCAGTTCATATGGGTGTCATGTTGATACAGTGGTAACGTCATAAGCTTTGAATTCTAAAGATTTGTTTTCGATTTCGATTCCAGCTGATGGCACCCAAATAAATTGTTTTTGGTCCCCCGACATAAGGTGAGCGGACTTGTAAATTCACACGTATCCATTCGTCTGTTCGTTTGTCCGCACTTTTCTCAATAACTACGGCTTAGAATTTTTTGAAATTTTGCACAAACATTAAACATGATGTGAGTAAAAAAAGTAACAGAACGGATTTTGCGGGAAACTCCCGGTTGCCCCCCCTCGGGGTGTCTTTCAGGTTAAAATGATTAAAATGGACACTTTGGTGCTTATTAAAAAAATTGATGCCTTTGATTTTTATAAAAGTTTCTGAAAAGTTGTAACTAACTGATTTCTATATCATTTTGTTTGTCTATACTTTGCATTAAATTAATTAAATACCTAATACTTGAGAAGATTTCTTATTCAATCAATTTTAGTATATGGGGTATACTAAAAAAAAGCAAAATCATACACACTTGGGTCTAAATTTTGTAATCTTTGCATCTCCGAAGCGGTTAAAATAATTACTTTCCTTAAACGTACAATGAATACTAAAAACGAATTGGTCTCATAATGCAAACACAAGAGAAAATTTAAATACAGCCAGTTTTGAAATAACATAGATAATTTTACATCAGACAATAAAAAAATTACCCACTACATATTATAATTTACTAAACATACTCAATCTTACTATATTCTCTTATATATAATCTATTATGTAAATTAGAAATCTTTCAATCAGCTTAATCGATTTTTTCTCTTTTTAAATCATTCTTGTTTTATATCTCACTAATTACATGTCTACATGTTACAAGCCAAATTTTGGCTCCTGAGTTGTATTTTAGAAAACACCATTTAATATTATTTAAATATTCATATCCATCTACATAACTTTATAATTATACCTCTGAACCACCTTCCACAATATAAATGGAAATAAAAACGTGATTCGTTCAGTCAAAACTCATCTTCTGTACTGTTCCGCAATCTCTTTCCTCTGCAGAATTGCCATCCCATACAATTCACCCAACACCTCTCAATTAAATTCTAATATTAACTTTATTAAGACAAATAACATTAGCATAAAAAATAAGATAAATATTCCTTTAAAATACTTCTATCTAAAATTATCTTAAAACTCTTTTTTATATTATTTTAATGATTGCCTTATATATTGATATTATTTCTTTATACTTTGTATATATATATATATATATATATATACTTGGAAGTATAAGTGGTAAAAACAGGATAAAAGTGCTCAATACGTTAACTTATATATATATATATATATATATATATATATATATATATATATATATGCAGAGAGTTATCCGTGCTGAAATAATAACATTATTATTTAAAAAGTCATTCTTAATGAGTAGGGAGGGTGTTTTGTACCTATTCTGTACTTTAACTTACAATTGAATAGAAAAACATATAAAACTTTAATTAAACGTGGAAATACGATTTAAAAAATAGCGCAGATCACTCTCTGCATTAGCACTATATATATATATATATATATATATATATATATATATATATATATTCACCGAGAAGAAACGCCGTAATATATATATATATATATATATATATATATATATATATATATATATATATATATATATATAACGGTGTTTCTATTGCTAGATGTTACTGTAGGAAATAAATCACAAAATTCTATTAAACTATAGTGAGCTGAAACTTACCATTTTTTTTTTCTCCGTTTCGTATTGTTTGGATTTTTGAAGAGGCACGGTTAATATATTTTACTTGTATCAATTCTTCCCCATTTAACGATCGAAAAATTCCATCAATCCTATCATCTATCTCGACCAAACAATGAATGCAAAAATACAGGAAATATATTATTTTGTAAAGGTTTGCTTATTGCTAATCACCCACAGAGGCATGCCGACGTACTGTTCAAAATTTTTTGTGCGCTTCTTCAAGTACGTTGGCTTTTCAAAACCTCACCTGACCTTGTGTCTTACTTCATGGAGGGGAGGGAAATATATTTAGTGTTGAAGAAATCTCATCTTTGTGTACATCCACTCTCGACCCGCTCCCCAAATTCTGAGTGGTTGCACATTTTTGCAAGAACCCAAACAACATTGTTTTCACGTCAAAATTCAGTGCACTACCCAAGCCTGGACCTCACTTCTTAGCCACTCCGAAACCTACTCACCCTTCATGCGAATTCCGCCATTTAATTTTGGTCACCGATGCGTGTGCTGTTAGGGTTATGGCGTTGAATAACAATCATCCGGTGGATGGGTGGACAGACAGGGGGTGGGGACAGAAGATATGCAGGATCAGTCTTTCGCTTCTCTGTGCCACACTGCCACGATCAATTCGAAGAACAACACTGTGACCCCCACAACGCACCCTCTCTCCTTCCTTTTCGGACCCCGCCGCCAAAACCAACCGTCTTTTTTTTTTTTCTCTCAATCGAACAGACATTAGCGCCAACCTCAACATTCGATGGCGTTACCAATTCTGACATCAAACATTCTTTCTCGATTTCATAAGCGGCTGGTTTTTTCCTTTTCCAACAAGAACGGGTTTGGGAAGAAAGATAATCTGACTGTTGCATCTGGGATGTGAGAAAAAAAAAATCTTTCCCGACCATATCCGGGAGGCCGGGGGGCGCGGGACCTATCTTACCCTCCAAACTGAATTTTTAACGTTTATATTCGGTTCTTATTAAGAATTCAAAGTAATTAAAAAAAATTTTAAACATATAGAAAAATCTTTATGATGTAGGTACCAGTCTCGAAACGAAAATATATTCCAAAAGTTACGTAAATTGATCAAATAATTTTTTTATGGTTTTTAGCAATGAATAGTATTGTGTATGCAATACAAGGCTGATTTTAAAATCTCGGTAGTTCGAACTAAGTTGTCTCCATTTATTGATTAAATATGGCGGATCAGGAAATACTGTTTTTATTTCCTCCAAAAATGTTATTTTCTTAGTTAAAAAAAACTACTCGCTTAATTTAGATTATTTTTTAATATAACATTCCTGTTCTATGACACTCATGTCTATCATAAATTTTTTCTTTATTTTTATTAGGTTGAATTCTGGACTTGCACCTACTATTCTTAATTCGGACTATTGTTCTCGTTTTCATATTATATTTTTAACGTATCGGCCGATGTATGCTCCGACCTTTAGGCGTATCTTACCGAACTTGAAAATCTCTATTCATATACACATAAAAAAGGTTGACTGTTATATCGGCCGAAACGTTGTCAGAAACAATATTGCTTTAATTATTCTTCATTTGATTTTCGTTTTTGTTTTTTTAATAAAAGCTAGAATATATTAGTGTTTTTAGTCGCGTGCAAGCAACTCTATAAGTTACTCCATCGCCCCGTCGGTCGGTCTGTCGGTCTGTCCGTAACACTTTTGTGCTTGGCCTTTTTGGTTAAGATCAAAGGTCTGTTGTTAATAGATGCTGTTCTTAGCTTTTTAAGGTTTTCTTGGTCTTTTGGCCAAGATCAAAGTGTGGGAGTTAAGTAGGACGTCCCCCAGTACGAAAGGGTGAATGCGGTATTATGGTGAAAGAAGATACTAGCTGGAAGAAACTTTTGATTTTGTTTAGTTCTGAAGTGACAAGGATGACCAACGACCCCCACAATCCCCACTTTTGAGTTGGCCATGTGCCTAAGTTTTTTGTTCATTGTCGATTTTCAATGTACTTTTAACATGAATAAAGGATTTAATATCTCAAAGTGTAGTATCTGTTCCGGCAGATACTGCAAGCAAAGACCATATGTGGGGGCGACCCCACATATAAGAACTTGGTCAATGTAGGGGCAACCCTTCATACCAATTGTCACTATCCAGCTCCCCTACTCCCCGGGGAGTTGGTCCCCCATTTTCCATTCACTCCTCACATTAAAAATCGGTCTTGTGCCTAATTTGCTCGGTGGGGGAGCAAATAAATACGCTTTTCTTGTCCTTTTGGCCAAGATCAAAGTGTAGTATCTGTTTTTACTACATGCTTTACTTATGCTTGTAACTTTGTGATATAAAGTGGGGGATCACTTTTCTGTATTATTTTAATGTAAAATGATCACCCTTTTTACAACCAGTCATTCTCTAGATCATTCAAGTTGTTTTTAAAGGATTCCAGTTATTTTTTAAGCATTCAAGTCATTCTTAAGGTCATTCAATTCATCCTTAAGTTCATTAAAGTCATTCTAAGTCATTTACTTTTTATTTATTTAAGTCATTTCAGCCCATTTTTGGGTCATTTTAGTTTATGTTTAAGAATTTCATGTCAATCCTACATTCACACATTCATTCATTACACGAGAGCACGCGACTAATGGCTATCGGCCTTGTTTATTAAATATTCAATATATATATATTATATAGTGCATTATCTAAATTATTTTTATACAGTGCATTACTTAAATTACTTTCATAGAGTACGTTACACACACACACACACACACGCATATATATGGTGTTTTTTATAGGCAGCGAACTTTAAATCTTCCCTCCTGTGCTTGCACGTATATGGCGTATTCGAGAGGTTCAATTTTCACAAAATTTATACATTAAATTAGGCTGTATTTCGGCAATAACACGTCGCATATTGTCATCCAAGTGATCTATTGTGTCTGATTTATCAGCGTGGAATGAGATTTTACATATCCCTAAAAAATAATATAATGAGATTAAATTGCACGAGCGGAGTTGCCAGTTGATAGGTTATTCGTTCATCAAATGTTTCTCTCAGTAAATATATTGTATTGTATGCTGTATGGCATGCTGTTCCGTCCCGGAGAAATCGTATGATAACTTGCCAAACCAATCTGAACTCAAAATAACTGATAGTTGCCATATCTGCAATTAAAGAAAAAATAGCTGTCAGTGTAAAGTTCGCCTCTTTTAAAGTCACCATATGTGTGTGTGTGTGTGTGTGTGTGTGTGTGTGTGTGTGTGTGTGTGTGTGTGTGTGTGTGTGTGTGTGTGTGTAATTCTGCCATTAAAAAATTTTAACTAGAAAATTTTTCCATTTTTTTATATAAAATTAATAAAGTTCAAGCTCAATGAATGTCTTTTCACACTCCTATATAGTCATCGAAATCCGTGAAATCGCCTGGGAGGAAGATTCATATGCCTCCATTCGACATTGCATAGAGAACCGACTGTTTCTTTTATAAAATTATTTTATATAAACTTCTTTCTAGTTAACGAAAAAAAATAAAAACATTCTAATATTTTTGTGTGGAGTTTGAACCTACTGACCACGTCCTTCAAAAAAAAAAAAAACGTAAATTTTCAAGTTTTATCAAATTCTTTACAGTTAATGAAAAAAAAATTACGAAATTTACGTGCGGAGTTTGAACCTACATACCACGTCATGCCAAAAAAAAAAAAAAAAAAAAACACGCTATCAATTTATCCACAGTAGAATTTACACGACCCGTTGTTCTATCATTGTTGCTAAGCGGCGGTATGGAAAAAATGGCTTTACCGATGATAGATTAAAAAAATAATGGTTTTGATTATCGATTATTGGTAATTATCGGGGGGTATCTGAGATGCATCCCAGACTTATACACTAAAGTTCTGTAAATTTTAAAGAAAAGAGTCTATAAGGAACGAACTCACACACAGAGGCAAAATCGCATTTATATAATTGTAGATAGATAGATAGATAGATAGATAATGAAAATAGTATATATATATATATATATATATACTATTTTTTTTTTTTTTTACACAGTGGTCACCACTTATCAAGGCTAGGAAGCCACTCAGGGATAAGGGTTATTGAAAGTACATTACGTTAGTGTGGAGATTTGATGAAGTGTTTACTTAAGGGGGCGGTTCATTAGGAATTTGTTAACATTGGACTTGAAGACCTCCAAGTTGTAGTCAGGTGGGAAGCAGGCAGATGTGCAGTTCTAAGAAAGAAGCTTTGTTCATGGAATCCACGTTTTGATTTAGGCACAGATAAAGAGTGGGGGAAATTTTTCACGGTGGATTCAGCTAGACGAGTGTTTTTCGTGAAAGATTGGCGAGGGGGGACCAGAGATTGGAGTTCAGACGAGCACCTGCCATGGAAATAACGATAAAACAAGGATAGGCTCGCAACGTCTCTTCTGTGGGAGAGAGGTTGCAGGGTAGAGAAAAGGGCATCCCCCACTAAACCACGAAGTCTATTTTGTACTCTGTCAAGGCAGGATAGGCTGTTTTAGCAGCTCTTGCCCAGATATGGCAGCAGTATTCCATCCTTGGACGTACTTGGCTTTTATATAGATAGAGAATTGCATCATCATATCTTCATTTTAAATATGTATTATTTTTACCTACACACACTAGTGTTTAATGTTTACACAAGTTTTATTTTTTGTTTCATTTTACTTCAGTCGAAGTTCTCAGAAATCAAGGGGCCCCCTTCTTGGGGCTAACACTTGATCTCTATATGAAATGCATAGATATTCGAAGATTTCATTAAAGTTCTCCTTTACATCTCAAATACTGAGTTGATAAAGAAATTGAGAACATAGTTTTTCCATTCACCAACAGCAGACCACTTACAAAAGGTTATAACAAACGGTGTAAAGGTTATTCGTATGATTTGGATTCATCGGAACACTGTTCTCATCTTGAGTGTGATTTTTACAACGTTTCGGTCGATGTAACTTCCAACCTTCTTCAGGTGTATTTTGTTGAACTTGGGAATGTTTCTGTCGATCTCGAGAATTTAGCCGGAATATCGAGCAGAACCCTTATTTACTTCACGAGGGTAGCATGCTCTCGTTCTGTCATCTATGACTGGATAGAGGTCCTAAGTAATTCGCAATTGTATTTTCCGGTTGCCCACACTGAGGATTGAACCTTCAACCTTCAGGAGAATATTACTTTTAACAATTGATGCTTCCAGGTACTATATATCTTTACTTTTTGGTCTCTTGGTCTTATTGGATTCCAGAAATACTTCTAGTCTGGTGGAGTATCCAACTTCGTGCTGTTACTGCGAATACTATGTGATTTAATATAATTAGTCAGGATTTACTTGTCGGGAAAAGTATCATCGTGCCAGGTTGTCCTGACAAACTCCTGTACAGAGAGACCTTAGACACTCGAGAAGATTTTCTAGAAGACATTGAAGTTCTCTTCCGTAGGCATTCAAGTCTATGTGTGTGTGCGTCGTGAGTGCAAATTGGAAAATATGCGGATTAAATATATAAAGAGCACTCAGAGGACATGTTAGACTATACGTTGTCTTATTTCAGAGATAATATATTAAGCATATAGTCCAAACACATCCATCATTAAAACGAAAGGCTATTACAAAAAGTACAGTTGACATATGTATTTTTAGCTAACATTTATGAAAGACAAGCCACGTACATTATATGCAAAACATAAAAACAGGTTCTTACGCTACCATTAAAATACGAACATTTCTTGTCGCTTATGTCAACAGAAACACAAATCTAGAGGAGATAACCAGCATAGACATAGCAAAAAAAAAAAAAAAATAAGCATATTTTCCAAGGTATAATTTGGAACGCTTATCAATTAACGTATTACACAAAACAAAAGTAAACAACCTGTTACAATGAAACGATGTTAATTAATTAACAACAAAAATTAAATAAACTTTTTAATTAACGAAAATAAAAAATCATATCACATTTGAAATTAAAACTGACAATTCACGGTTAGGATTAAAGTTTAAAGTCAAATGATTTTTCACTTTAAAAATAATCTTTGAAGAATCGTCTTGCACGACAGAGAGGTTCGATCATCATCAAAATCGGATCCCTACATATTAGTACCCCCATTAATCACGTGAGAAAAATCTGATTTTGTTCTAAATTTTCTATATTGTACTTTATATTGTGCATTACCTAAATTATTTTTATACAGTGCAATATGTAAATTAGTTTATACAGAACATTGCCTAGATTATTTGTATAGAGTGAATTACCTACATTATGTTTATTCAATGCATTACTTAAATTATTTTTATACAATGCACTGTCTAAGTTATTTTTATACAGTGTATTACATTAATTATTTTTTACAGTGCATTATTTGAATTATTTTTATACAGTGCATTATCTAATAAATTTTTACACAGTGGATTACCTAAATTATTTTTATGCAGTGCATTACGTAAATTATTTTATACAGTGCATTACCTAAATTATTTTTATACAGTTCCTTATCGAAATTATTTTATACAGTCCATTACCGGAATTATTGTTATACAGTTCATTATCTAAATTATTTTATACAGTCCATTACCTGAATTATTTTTTCTGTGTATTATCTAAATTATTTTTATGCAATGCATTATCTAAATTATTTTATACTGTGCGTTATCTACATTATTTTTATACAGTGCATTATCTAAATTATTTTTATACAGTTCATTATCTAAATGAGTTTTTACAGTGCATTACCTGAATTATTTTTATACAGTGCATTATCTAAATTAATTTATACAGACCATTGCATGTATTATTGTTATACAGTGCATTATCTAAATTATTTTTATACAGTGCTTTACTTAAATTATTTTAAAGTGCATAGCCTAAACTGATTTTATACAGTGCATTATCTAATTAATTATAATACAGTGCATTATAAATTATTTTTATACAGTGCCTTATCTAATTTATTTTATATAGTGAATTACTTAAATTATGGCGTTTGTTTTACAATGGAAATTACGACGTGAAAAAAAACTTTTTTATACGCGATACAACAAAATACAACTTGAAAAAAAAAACGTGTTACAATATGATACAATTTGAAAAAGCGAATTATTTTAGTGGTGTTACAATAAAAAAAAGTTTGAAAAACAACCTATTTTAGACGCGTTACCATAATTTTTTTTATTTGTATGTATAAAATACAATTTAAAAATATTTTTTTAGATACTTTACAATAAAATACAATTTGAACATTTTTAGATGCGTTACAACAAAATATAATTTGAAAAAAAAGTATTTTTAGACGTGTTACAATACAATGCAAGTTAAAATAACTTTATAATAAAACACATTATAATAAAATACAATTTTAAATAACTTATATTTAACTGATTACAATAAAATACAATTTGAAAGAACCTTTTATATGCGTAACGATAAAATATAATTTGAAAAACAACCTATTATTAGACGTGTTACAATACAATAAAAGTTAAACTAACTTATTTTTACAATAAAATACAATTTGAATAAACAGCATATTTTTAGATGCGTTAAAATGAAATATAATTTGAAAACAACAACTAATTTTTAAACACGTTGCATTATATACAATTTGAAAAAAACAACTGATTTTTAGACGCGTTACAATACAATTTTTAAAAACATTTTTATACGTGACAGTAAAATACAGTTTAAATATTTTTTATACGTGACAGTAAAATACAGTTTAAAAAGACAATTTATTTTAAAAGCGTTATAATAAAATGCAATTTAAAAATCAAATTATTTTAGACGCGTTACAATAAACTAAAATTTAAAAAACAATTTATTTTTAGACAAGTAAAAACAAAATACAATTTGATAAAAAAATTACTTTTAGACGCGTTACAATAAAATAAAATAAAATAAAAATAATACTTTTAGACGCGTTGCAATAAATAAAGTTGGAAAAACATTTTTAAATACGCTACTATTAAATACAATTTGGAAAAAAAAACTTATTTTTAGACAATTACAATTAGACGTTACAATAAGATAATATTTGAAAAGCATTACTTTTAGACAAGTTAAAATAAAATACATTTTGAAAAACAACTTTTTTTTTTAAATAGGTACGATTTGAAAAAATAGCAACTGATTTTTAAACGCGTTACATTATATAGAATTTACAAAAAGAAAACTTTTTTAGACGCATTACAATAAAATACTTGTTTTTAGACGCGTTATAAAAATACAATTTGGAAAAAAACCCGTATTTTTAGACGCGTTACATTAAAATACTTGTTTTTAGACGCGTTAAAATATAATAAAATGTGGAAAAAAAACCCCAACTTATTTTATGACCCGCTAAAAGAAAATACCACTTGGAAAATATACAACTTATGTTTAGACTCGTAAGAAGAAAATACAATTCGCAAAAACAACTTCTCTTTAGACGCGTTATAATAAAATACATAACTAATAAACTAATCTTTAGACGCGTTACAATAAAATACATAATTAAATAAACTAATCTTTAGACGCGTTACAATAAAATGCATAATTAAATAAACTAATCTTTAGACGCGTTATAATAAAATACATAATTAAATAAACTAATCTTTAGACGCGTTACAATAAAATACAATTTTCAAAAAATACTTATTTTTAGACGCGTTACAATAAAATACAATTAAAAAAAAAACAGCTTATTTCCAGACGCATTTAAATACAATTTGAAAAAAAAAACTTATTTTAGAAGTGTTACGATAAAATACAGATTGAAAAAAAACTCATTTTTAGATGCGTTACAAATTTGACCAAGATCAAAGTGTAGTATCTATTCTTCAGATGCTGCACTTCCATTTCTAGTTCTCTTTCGGCGGAGGAGTAGTCCTTCACGACTGAGATAATTTTTTATTTTTGTACCTTTTCTCCGCGTTAAAAAACGACCCTGGTGTCTAACTCTGTCCCGTGGGGGGGGGGCATTGTAAATAGGTACAATAAAATACAATTTGAGAAAAAAAATTATTTTTAGATGCATAACAATAAATACAATTTGGAAACTACTTATTTTTAGAAGCGTTACAATAAAATACATTTTTTTAAAGCAACTTATTTTTAGATGCGCTGTAATACAATACAATTTGAAAAAGCAACTTTTTTAGAAGCATTGCAATAAAATACAGTTGAAAAACCAATTTATTTTTAGACGCGCTAAAATAAAACACCATTAAAACATTATTTTAGGCACGTTACAATAAAGCACCATTTAAAAGAAAACACCTTGTTTTTAGACGCGTTACAATAAAATATAAATTGAAGAAAAATAACTTGTTTAATTCAGCGTTTATTACGCAACGTAAATGGTTCGGTAAAATTGTATCCTTCCGTCGTATGCTACTTTATTCAAAAATAAAAAGAAGATTCTACTTTTTTAAATAATTACATATAAATTGTTTAAAAACTTACATTAAAATTTTACAAGAACGATAGTTATTTCTAGAATTTACAATAGGAGATCGGCCTGTGCTCTCCATATTATACCTCCGTTCCGTTTTAGAATACGACGTTTTTCCGTAACGGTTTCGTACATCATATAGATATTTCTTTATTTTTGTTTTCTAATATAGAGAATATTCTGGACAAGTGTAACGTTATACACGTTTACACACGCATTAACATATAGACACTCGGGACCCAACACGTTGTAGCAGAGTACGTCGCAAGGAACGTAATAACTCAATTTTTTTTTTTTGTAACAACGACATTTATTTCCTCATCCCACCGTCATGCATGACTTCTCATTTCGGCCCTCTCTGACATGATTTTCTTCGCACACGGCTCAGCATTTGCATATGCGCGTCCGCGCTTTTTCATAGGCATGTGGATTTAACATAAAATAATCGCTTATTTTCGGACCATCAGATCGTAATAATAACTGAACGTTTCAAACCGAATTTTAAGGTCAAATAACCGTACAGAAATTCGTTGAGGATGAAATAAAAAATAGTAATATTACACCTTGTGCATGACTAATAAAAAATAGTAATATTACACCTTGTGCATGACTAATAAAAAATAGTAATATTACACCTTGTGCATGACTAATAAAAAATAGTAATATTACACCTTGTGCATGACTAATAAAAAATAGTAATATTACACCTTGTGCATGACTAATAAAAAATAGTAATATTACACCTTGTGCATGACTAATAAAAAATAGTAATATTACACCTTGTGCATGACTAATAAAAAATAGTAATATTACACCTTGTGCATGACTAATAAAAAATAGTAATATTACACCTTGTGCATGACTAATAAAAAATAGTAATATTACACCTTGTGCATGACTAATAAAAAATAGTAATATTACACCTTGTGCATGACTAATAAAAAATAGTAATATTACACCTTGTGCATGACTAATAAAAAATAGTAATATTACACCTTGTGCATGACTAATAAAAAATAGTAATATTACACCTTGTGCATGACTAATAAAAAATTGTAATATTACACCTTGTGCATGACTAATAAAAAATAGTAATATTACACCTTGTGCATGACTAATAAAAAATTGTAATATTACACCTTGTGCATGACTAATAAAAAATAGTAATATTACACCTTGTGCATGACTAATAAAAAATAGTAATATTACACCTTGTGCATGACTAATAAAAAATAGTAATATTACACCTTGTGCATGACTAATAAAAAATAGTAATATTACACCTTGTGCATGACTAATAAAAAATAGTAATATTACACCTTGTGCATGACTAATAAAAAATAGTAATATTACACCTTGTGCATGACTAATAGAAAATAGTAATATTACACCTTGTGCATGACTAATAAAAAATAGTAATATTACACCTTGTGCATGACTAATAAAAAATTGTAATATTACACCTTGTGCATGACTAATAAAAAATAGTAATATTACACCTTGTGCATGACTAATAAAAAATTGTAATATTACACCTTGTGCATGACTAATAAAAAATAGTAATATTACACCTTGTGCATGACTAATAAAAAATAGTAATATTACACCTTGTGCATGACTAATAAAAAATAGTAATATTACACCTTGTGCATGACTAATAAAAAATTGTAATATTACACCTTGTGCATGACTAATCAAAAATTGTAATATTACACCTTGTGCATGACTAATAAAAAATAGTAATATTACACCTTGTGCATGACTAATAAAAAATTGTAATATTACACCTTGTGCATGACTAATAAAAAAATAGTAATATTACACCTTGTGCATGACTAATAAAAAATAGTAATATTACACCTTGTGCATGACTAATAAAAAATAGTAATATTACACCTTGTGTATGACTAATAAAAAATAGTAATATTACACCTTGTGCATGACTAATAAAAAATAGTAATATTATACCTTGTGCATGACTAATAAAAAATAGTAATATTACACCTTGTGCATGACTAATAAAAAATAGTAATATTACACCTTGTGCATGACTAATAAAAAATTGTAATATTACACCTTGTGCATGACTAATAAAAAATTGTAATATTACACCTTGTGCATGACTAATAAAAAATTGTAATATTACACCTTGTGCATGACTAATAAAAATTGTAATATTACACCTTGTGCATGACTAATAAAAAATAGTAATATTACACCTTGTGCATGACTAACAAAAAATAGTAATATTACACCTTGTGCATGACTAATAAAAAATAGTAATATTACACCTTGTGCATGACTAATAAAAAATAGTAATATTACACCTTGTGCATGACTAATAAAAAATAGTAATATTACACCTTGTGCATGACTAATAAAAAATTGTAATATTACACCTTGTGCATGACTAATAAAAAATAGTAATATTACACCTTGTGCATGACTAATAAAAAATAGTAATATTACACCTTGTGCATGACTAATAAAAAATTGTAATATTACACCTTGTGCATGACTAATAAAAAATAGTAATATTACACCTTGTGCATGACTAATAAAAAATAGTAATATTACACCTTGTGCATGACTAATGCATTGTTCTAAGAAATTGCAAAGGATAATTTGAGTTTATTACCCAGGAACAGATTATTACAGGTAAATTTTTTTAAAAAAGCTAGCATTTATTATCGACAGCCTGATTGTTTGGAGGGGAATTAAATATACATACATACATATACATACATGATAATTGCAACATACATACATACATGATGATTTCAACGTCTTGTCAGACGAGTGCCACTCCCGCAGACATTTAAAATCCATGAGCCCAAATACCTGACGGAGTATCTATACAAAGATGATGTTACAGAGTCTTAGCTTTGTACGACAGCTAAGTCTCTCTCTTGGTTCAAAATGTTGAGATCCAGCAACAAGCAAGAGCAAGATAGCCAGCAACAAATTAAACTGCAGACCAGCTTAATGCGGGTACTTGTCTCCCGTTTTATGGTTTTTTAAATCAGAGATTTGCTTCTCCTAGAAAGGTTGCCTTCACCACGGCTTACAGGAGCCCTCTCCACCCCAATACACATATACACACACACAAATATACACGGTGCTAGTTGGCCGTTGACCCAGAAAAGAGTTCATTCGCCCTTTGGAAGGTCTTGTTTTTAATCCTCCAGGGAGACTAGCCGCCCTCCTCACTAAACAAGTTTGGTGGGGGAACCAGTTTAGTCGCCGGTGACCTGACGATGAAGCAGGTAGTACTGGGTTACATGGTACCAGTAGCATATGACATGACCTGACACAAAACATACATACATACATACATTTAAACAGACAGGTGTTGCTCGGGTGTTTTGAGATTTGCGTTGAGCAAAAAAAAAAAGTGATAGTAGGCAGGCAGGCTTGAACCCGTACTGCGAAGGAGGAAAAAACGTGAAAAAAAAGTGACGTTTTTGCTGTCGGAAGTGACGAATTAAGACTAGTCAATGGAAAAGAGAAATATGACTTTCGAAAATATCAGCGAAAAAAAAAGGACCCCTCCCTGTAAAAAAGTGCACAGTTGAGGGTGAATTTTCGATATATGACGTTCGAAGGGTCGAGCTTCAAAAGTCTACTGATCTTGTGAAAATCCGTCGCCTCTATCGAAAGTTCTCGAAATTACTTATAACGTCACCAACTTACTTTCGGAAGAACCCCCCCCCCCAATCCGCCTTTTCTTTTATATCGTCAGCTTCTTAAAACGTGACTAGCTTAAGTTCAGAATAAAATCACGCTTTTCTTTTAACGGTTAATTTAAAAAAACAATGTTTTGAACGCTGCTAACTCAATTTCTTTCACTACAGTTTGCAATTTGGAGACGGAATTGTTTTTGTTGAGATAAGTGATTTCAATTTTAATCATGCTTTTTATTTTAGATTTAAAATAATAACTCCATTTTATTTCAGTATTTAATTTGTGTATTTCTGTTTTATTAAATGCTAGCTTTTTTTTTCATCGTACATAAATGTTTATTTATCTACCGAGTTGATTGCAAAAATAGATTACGAATTGTACTCATTTTTAGTTCGTGTGAGGGGAATCTATCACCATACTTTCCCTTAAACACGTCTGTTGGACTTTTATTAAGTACAATACTTAATAGTTTTTTTGTTTTTTTTTTAATGGAGAGTAGAAAACGCATTGTGGATGCGTTATCGGCAGCTCCTCTTACTCTCGCTTCTTCTTATTTGTCCCTCAGTCCTCATTTTTTAATGAGTGATTTTTCTGACAAAGGGAGAAGAAAAAGCTGTTTTCTAGGTTGGCAGTATTTTGTGCGAACAGTTGGCTGAGATGGCGGAAATTTTCTGTTTCTATGTCTATCCTTGTAGCCATGTCACTAGTAAGGGTGCTGGAGGTAAACGTTTTGTCTGGGCTGACGTTATCCGCCTGATAGTCAGGGACCCGAACCTTGGATTAACCACTAAGGAGGCTGTCCTATCAGCAGGTGCAAAGTACTGGGGCTGCTGTATTGCTATTTGGTGAATGGATTCTGGACCATGCAGTAGCTTCTGGTGGGGCCTCTCGATGCCATACTAGTGGGTAATTGTTACGGCTTTACCTTATCATTAGCTACAAATAAAAAAAAAAATTCTTCGTTTCTTTTTCTCTCTTAATTTCCCCTCTCTGTCCTGCTCTAAGTAAATCTGACGACATAGTCCACAAATTTCAAAATTTCATCATGACAAGTTTCAAGAAAAAATACACGATTAAACCCGGTTCTCCAACTTCCAACGTAGACCCCTACTACCATGTCTCCTTCTCCAACATCAGGGGTCTACGTTCTAACCTTCCAGAGGTTGAAACCCAATTACAGTAGACTAAATCAGACCTTTTATTTTTAAGTGAAACTGGCATTGGACAGGCTATTTCCCTAGAAGAGTTCGCAATTAAAGGATACTCTAACTTAACTTCTAAATCTGACCCCCAAGATCGCCATGGGCATGGAATATGTGCCTATATAAAAGATGGCTTTCCATGTGGTAGGGACATCTCCAGGGAAGATCCTAACTTACCCTATATGTGCTTCCGGGTTGCTTTAGCTCACACTACGGCATTTATATTTACTCTCTATCGCCCCCACAACAGCGGAGTTACTATCTTTAAAAGCATATCTGAGAAAATTGACCAAGTCCTATCTGCTTATCCTTCAGCTAACATTCACGTATGTAGAGACTTCAATGTTCACAACGTCGAATGGTTGACCCACTCAAACAAGACCGATGATGAGGGGAGGTTCTGTCATGATTTCTCCATTGCCTATGACCTCACTCAGATTGTTCAGGAACCCACCCGTGTGCCCGACAATGACGGCCAGTATGCGAGCCTACTAGACCTTTTTCTCACAACTTGCTCTGAACTATGTTCAGTTTCTGTTCTGTCGCCTCTTGGATCTTCCGACCACTCTGTTGTATCAATTAAGATAAAAATGAAATGTAATAAGTCCCCAGACGTACCTCTCCATCGTACAGTATATCGATACACTAAGGCTGACTGGGATAGCTTCCGTACATTTATAACTGATCTACCTCTGCATTCCATATTTAAAAAGGATGTGTCCTCTATAGTATTAGACCTGACGGAATGGTTAATTGTAGGTATTGATCGTTTCATACCCTCGAAAAAGTTTCAGCAAAAACCTAACAGCCAGCCATGATTCTCTCCAGAATGTGCTGCTGCCATTGCGTACAGAAATCACTTTTTCCACTGTTTCCAACGTAATAGATGTATGGAAACTGTTATATCCTGTTTTGACGGTATATAATAACATGACAAAATACGCCGAGTGGAATGCGTAACAAAAAGGTTTATTTGTACTTCGAAAATAATACACAATACAAAATGGCTGCTCGCCTTGAAGTTGATATACGCGTAAATGAAGGTAAAGGAAAAAGGTAACTTAACGTGTGTGAGCGGAACGCTCGTCCTGGGAGCTTGGTTAATCCTGACTACACTTGGAGAGTGTAAGACGCGAGACGGTCGGGCTAGTGCGTACCACTGAACTGACTCCAAGACAATTCAAGACGCTCTTTTATACACCGTTTCGTATCCGGTGCTATCCGTAATTATGTCCCTTATAACACCTCCCCTTGAAGCTGAAATCTTCCCTATTTTAGCTTTAATATCGCTTCCGTTTAGGATCAGGACTTAAACGCCTGACTACTTTCCTTTTACGTGTGCTTTTCCTTTTAGTCAGAGTTTCCTTTGGTAAAGAATTCTGTTCAGCCCGTGTGGTATGTTCAGGAGATACATTCATGGGTCCATGTATACCCACCGGTTTTGGAATGTCAAATGGGTCGCACAGCGTTTCCATTTGGATTTCCTCTGTATTTTCCGTAATTCTGGAACGGATTTGATTAATATGTCTTTTACAGACAAAATTGGGACCTTGAATAGTATAGACCATGTTCCCAATTCTTTTCTTTACAATACCGTCCACCCAATGATTTTTTCCATTCTGAAAATTTTTAAAATAAACTTTATTTTCTGGGGAATAGCACTTTACATTAAAGTTTTCTTTTCTGGTAACTTTCTTTTTATCCGGTAGAAGTCTATCGAAAATGGATCTAATTTTTCTGGCGAACATAAGTTCTGCAGGGGATGAATTTACATCATTGTTTGGATTTGGGGTTACTCTGTAGATCGCTAGAAATGTTTGTATTGTCCGCTCATCTGTGTCAATGTTCATGTTTTTCCTTAATGCCCGCTTAAACGTGTCCACAAATTTTTCTGCCAACCCATTCGACCTAGGATGGTAAATAGGCGTCGTGATGTGCTGTATCTCCAGTGAGTTGCAGAATTCTCTAAATTCGTAACCTGTGAATGCTGTACCATTGTCACTCACTATGGTCTTTGGTACACCAAACCGGCTGAAAATTTCGTCAAGTGCACTTACAGTGTTCCTTGATGTTGGATGTCTGATCTTGAATATCTCCGGCCATTTGGAGAAAGAGTCCACTACAATTAAGTAAAAAAAAAACCTTTCAGGGGTCCGGCATAATCAATATGCAGTCGAGACCAGGGCAAGTCCGTCTTCGGCCACGGGGTCGTTTTTACAGGCGGATCTCGGGCTGCTAACTGACATCCTTTGCACGCTTTGACACAGTTTTCCACCTCTTTATCCATACCAGGCCAATATACGTAACCTCTAATTAGGGATTTCATCCTTGAAATGCCAGGATGACCTGTGTGAAATTCGTTTAGCATTCTTTTTCGTAATACCTGTGGAATTACGATTCTATCGGCATACATAAGCACATCTTCGCAAATGGAAAATCTTATTTCTTTCCGTCCGTCCTACTTGATTTTTCATTTGCTTTATAAAAACGTCTTTTGCAGCTTCTCTTTTAATCTCTTCTAGAGTTACCGGGAGTTCACGGATCATATTGCATATTGAATTTGAGCATTCGCTTTCATCTTTAAGAGCTGCAATTACCGTCTCTTCGAAACTTTCATTTCTTTTTGGAATCAACCTTGACAGTGCATCCGCGTGTCCTAACTTTTTTGATGACACATGCTGCATCTTAAACTGATAGTTTAAGAGAGTTACAGCCCATCGCTGTAGTTGATTTGCAGTATGCGTAGGGATGCCTTTCTTCGATCCAAATATCGTGATTAGTGGTTTATGATCCGTCTGTAATATGAAGTTTCGTCCATGGAGAAAACGGTTAAACTTTTTGACTCCAAATGTTATTGAGAGAGCCTCCTTTTCAATCTGGCTGTAGTTTTTCTCAGCTGCAATTAAAGTTCTTGACGCGTGAGAGATTGCTTTTGTTGTTCCATCCTCATACTTGTGGAGTAATGCAGCACCAACTCCGTAATCACTGGCGTCCGTTGCTAGTACAATCTCTTTCTCTGGATCGAAATGTGCTAATGCCAGATCTGATAGTAAACATTCCTTAATTTTCTGGAAAGCAGATTCACATTCCTTTGTCCAATTCCATCTACTGCCTTTTTTTAGTAGCTCGTTAAGAGGAGCTCTCAAATTATGTACATTAGGGATGTATATCGCATAGTATTGTACCAATCCCAGAAATGACTGTAGTTTTGATACTGAGTCTGGGGCAGGCATCTTATCAATTGCTTCGGTCCGTTGTGGATCTGGCCTTCGTCCATCTTCGTCAATTATTTGACCCAGGTATTTGATCCTTTTCATGAAGAAATCGCATTTCTCCGGACTCAATCTGAAACCAAACCCCTTTATTCTCTTAAGTACTTCTCTGACGTGCTTCTTATGTTCTTGCAAATTACTGCTCTTTATCAAGATATCGTCAAGGTATGCCATCGCAAATTCCAACCCTGCGAGCATCGCATCCATTATCTGTTGAAACAAAGCAGGGGCGACCTTTAAGCCAAAAGGAAGCCTCTTTAGCTTGAAGATACCCTTGTGCGTATTAATGCACAGGTACTTTGAACATTCATCATTGACCTTGATTTGCAAGTACGCGTCTGAGAGGTCTATCTTGGACAAATTTTTTCCTCCGTTTAGTTTTGAGAATAGATCTTCTGCCGACGGAAGGGGATAATTGTGGTCCTTTAAACAGTCATTAAGGCCTGTTGAGAAGTCCGCACAGACCCTGATTTTGTTATTTTTTTTTCTTCACATATACCGTCGGGCTGGCCCAATCCGTATAGTCAACTTTTTCAATAACCTCTAACTGTTGAAGTCTTTCCAACTCCTTCTCGATTGCGTCCATCGATGAAAACGGTACATTTCTTTTAGGTTTGAACACTGGGGTGGCATCTTTCTTCACTTCAAATTTGGCTTCTACTTTCACACAATGTCCAAGTCCTTCAGCAAAAACTCTTGGAAATTCTGCTTTTACATCGTCCAGAAAATCTTCCACTTGGTTTGCTTTCTCTGTGTTCAACCTATTACAAAAAGAATTAACTGGTCGCTCCCATAAGTTAAACAGGACAAACCAATCCACTCCAAACAGACTTGTGTTCCTTCCTGGAACCACGTACACTTTGGACGTGCGTGTCTGACCATCAAATGTCACGTTGCACCTCAGTTCTCCTTTAAATTCCAACTTTTTGCCGCACACACTCCTCGCCATCTTGCTGGTTTCCATTAGTTCGGGTCGACCGATCCTTCTCCAGATATCTTCATCTATGATGCTGATGTCCGAACCACTATCCAGGAGTAATGTTACAGGATGTCCATTTATGTGAACACTGACATACTTACGCCTTTCGCAACTTTTCTCTTTCCTTGTGCGAAGCGTATTCACTTTGTCAGTCTTTCGTTTTTTCTTCTGGTCACAGTACGTTCCCTTGTGGCCTTTGAACCCACATTCGTAACATATCTTTGAACCAGCAGGTCTTTTTGGTGTGTCTCGTACTTCCGCAACATTCACAATTTTGGTACTTGTGCATTCTAGGGGTCCTTTGTTCTTGGGTCTTGTAAGTTCTAGGGGTCCTTTGCCTTTTTACATGTTGTACCTTGTAAACGCTTTTTTCTTCAATGCGGGTGTTGTCTCTCTTGATATTAATGAGACGTTGACATTCCTCGGTAACTTTTTGTAAAGTTATATTTGGGTCCGACTCCATAATTGTCAGGATCCGGGATCTGATATCTTTGTCTCTTGGTTCTGTGAGTCCCTGTACAAAGATTAAACATTTAAATAAATCCGCAGAAATTTCATTCAATTTAAATGATTCACATAAGCAATTTACAATACAAGCATACTCTAAATAGTCTTCAGATTCCGATTTCTGTAAATTCAAACATTTATATCTAGAGTGAAAAAGGCTATCTCTTTTCTCAAATATTCTAGACAACGTATTAATTGTCTCTTCAAAGGTCACTTCCTCCGGTTTTTTGGGTAAAATTAAGTTAGCGTACTTAGTGTTTTCGTCAGTACCCAGTTTTTGGAGCAACAGCGTGACTTTTTCTTCGTCGGTCCAATCCGAACACCTCTTTGTAAAAACTGTTTCATACCTTCTATAGTATGCTGGAAATGTAACGCCAGTATCGGGAGAGTAGTGAAATTCCGACAAAGAATTTGAAATACCTTCTGCAGAAAAATTCGTTTTTTTCTCAGTTGTCGAGGTTTGAATTAATTTTTCCAAATTCTTTTGTTGAGTCGACATTTGGCGTTGAAGTATTTTTGTTTGTTCTTGTTGTGCCTCTAAAGTTTTTTGTGTTATTTCTTGCTGTTGTTGTTGCAGCTGTTGTTGCACTAAGAATTGTTGTCATTTTTGACTGTTCCTGAACGCTAAGAGTTAGCACTTTCGTCAACTCAGCCAATTGTTCCATATTAAAAAAAAAATGTCTTTCTAAAATTTACAACAATGATTCCACAAAATTTCGTAAGTATACGTTTTTCGCCAATTAGCAACAAGTCTTGCAAGAATAAATGTTTCCACACAGTTCATACAATTAAGCAATAGTAATTCTGCCTAAACGTAATTTTACACAATAATACTTTTCAAATTTACACAACGAATAATGCCCAAAAATGAGCAAACTGTTTTTCAACAAAAATACGGTTGCACGAAAGAAAAAAAAAATTAAATTATAGCAATAGTCTGTTTAATTTAGTGAAACAAAAAATCGTAAAAGTTCTTTTTTTTTTTCTTCCAAAAACGTAATCCAAAGGTGCCGGGTTCGAATTCCGCCTGCGTTCCTCACATATTTTTTTCTTCAAAAAATATAAATAAAGTTCACTTTACCTTGTCAATATCTTTCAAGTACAATTTTATTACCTTTCCGTGAGTTCATATCGGAGAAATCCGTACTTTATGTAAGACAATTTCGAATAGTTCGTTGCCGTACGTGTTCAGTAACGAAATCCTTGTAAATTTGAATAGTACACAGTCCTATTAGTACGGTAATTTATCTCTGTTAAGAGATAAGAATCATCCTTGTCGCCAACTGTTATATCCCGTTTTGACGGTATATAATAACATGACAAAATACGCCGAGTGGAATGCGTAACAAAAAGGTTTATTCGTACTTCGAAAATAATACACAATACAATATGGCTGCTCGCCTTGAAGTTGATATACGCGTAAATGAAGGTAAAGGAAAAAGGTAACTTAACGTGTGTGAGCGGAACGCTCGTCCTGGGAGCTTGGTTAATCCTGACTACACTTGGAGAGTGTAAGACGCGAGACGGTCGGGCTAGTGTGTACCACTGAACTGACTCCAAGACAATTCAAGACGCTCTTTTATACACCGTTTCGTATCCGGTGCTATCCGTAATTATGTCCCTTATAACAGAAACTAAAGCCGCTTTCAGGACTGCCAGCAACCATTGTAAGAAAGTAATAAAGAGCGCAAGATGGTTGTATGCTCAATCTGTTAAGTCAAAAGTAGCTGAGCAGCGGCTTGGTTCCCACCAGTTTTGGCAAATAGCAAACAGAATTCTGAACAGAAGTGTGTGCTCCATCCCAACTATCATCAATGGACCTGAGGTAATCTCGTCAGCATCAGACAAAGCCAAACTCTTTGTCAAGAACTTTGCAACTAATTCTACCTTTTGCGATCAAGGCCGCCAACCCCCAATATTTCCTCCTGTATCTGAAAACACACTATGTGATATACGTATATCTGTACATGATGTTGCCAAGCTAATCAAAAACCTTGATTCCATTAAAGCAACTGGCCCGGACGGTATTCCAATTATAGTACTCAAAAAACTTCAACCTGAACTAGCGCCCATACTTACAAAACTATTTAAACGTTGTCTTAAGGAGAATAGTTTCCCATCTCCCTGGAAAATTTCATCAGTATGCCCTGTATTTAAGAATTCAGGTGATCGCTCATCCCCCTCTCAGTACAGGCCAATAAGTCTCCTGTGCGTCGTGAGTAAGTTGCTGGAATCTGTGTTAAATACAGAAGTAATCAACCATCTCAACAAAAATAACCTTCTTAGTGACACTCAATATGGTTTCCGTTCTGCTAGATTTACAGCAGATGTGCTTACAGTTATATCTTATAGGACTAGCAAATCTCTCGACGGAGGCAACCTTTCTAGGGCAATTGCTCTTGACATATCTAAGGCCTTTGATAGGGTATGGCATAAAGGTTTACTTCATAAGATCTCTAACTATGGTATAGCTGGAAATGTCTTCTCAATTATTAAATCATTTCTTTCTGATAGGTTCATAAGAGTAGTAGTTGAGGGGCAAAAATCAGAAGCACACAGTATTAATGCCGGTGTCCCTCAGGGATCCATCCTGGGCCCAACTCTTTTCCTGATCTACATTAATGATCTTCCAAATCACATCCTTACATCATTTGTAGACATTTATGCTGACGACACTACCATTTATGGTAGCACATCTAAGACAGTAAACGACCAAGTTCTCTCCAATTCTCTCTCCTCTCATCTTGAGCATGTAGTACAATGGGGAAAGGAGTGGCTGGTTACTTTTAATGCATCTAAAACCAAGCTTCTCTCTTTACATCATCAACATTCTGATCCCCATCTGGCATCAATTAAAATGAATGGCTCTCGTCTTCAGGAGGCCTCAAGTTTTGACAAGCTTCTGGGCTTGACCATTACTCCTGATCTTAAATGGAACACGTACATCAAATCTGTTGCCAAGGCCGCTGGAAAAATGGTGGGATCTTTCTATCGATCCAGTAGATATCTCACTGCTGATGCAATTCTCTATCTATATAAGAGCCAGGTACGTCCAAGGATGGAATAATGTTGCCACATCTGGGCAGGAGCTGCTAGAAAGGACTTGTCCTGCCTTGGAGTTCAAAATAGACTTCGCAGCCTCGTAGGAGATGCCCTTTTCTCTTCCTTGCAACCTCTATCTCACAGAAGAGATGTTGTGAGTTTGTCTCTGATGTATCGTTATTTTCATGGAAAGTGTTCGACTGAGCTTCAATCTATGGTCCCCCCCTCGCAAAACTTTCACAAGAAACACTTGTCTAGCTGTAAACACTATCAATAATTCCCCCCACTCTTTATCTGTGCCTAAACCTAAACGTAGATTCCATGAACAAAGCTTTTTTATTAGAACTGCACGCCTGTGGAATTGTCTTCCGTTTTCCTGCTTTCCGGCTGACTACAATATGGTTGTCTTCAAGTCTAACGTAAATAAGTTCTTGATGAGCCGTTCCATATAAGTTATCAAATTTAACAAATTTTCATTACTAATGAGTATTATATTGTCCAATTTCTACTGTACACT
>NC_136522.1:23079987-23082487 GCF_053919585.1 Euprymna scolopes | reverse complement strand
AACCCTATTGAGTTGTTCGTTGTTGGATTCCTGCAACGCATTACCTCCGGCCATTTTGTGAAACTATCCACTACAATTAAATAATAGTTTTCGCCTACTGGACCAGCGAAGTCCATGTGGATTCTCGACCATGGTTGGTCGGTTTTCGGCCAAGGTTTGTGTACTATAGGTGGAGATTTTGCCGCTAACTGGCATCCTTTACATTTATCAATTGTTGTCGATATGTCAGTGTCCATGTTACGCCAGTACACGTAGCTTCTCATTAACGACTTCATTCGATTTATCCCCGGATGTCCTGTGTGGAAATCTCTTAATATCCTATTCTGCAATGTTTTGGGTATTACCACTCTCTCGCTGTACAGTAACACATCGTCACATATAGAGAAAACTTCCTGCACCTTTGTGTCCGTTATACTTTTCTCTTTTATGTCTTTTATATATTCGTCTTTCTCGGCTTCCCTTTTAATGTCCGACAAAGTTACGGGTAGTTCCTTAATGATGTTTGCTACCATATTTTTTACTTCAACATTTGTCCGAATTGCTGCAATGACTGATTCTTCCAGATTGTGTTTCTGTGGTATCAGTCTTGACAGTCCATCCGCATGGCAAATCTTTTTTGATGCTAGATGTTGTAGCTGGAAATCGTAATTAAGTAGTATTGTACCCCAGCGCAGCAATCTATTTGCGGTGTATACCGGCAATCCTTTTTTTGGTCCATAGATCGTGACTAACGGTTTATGGTCGGTTTCAAGTATGAATTGTCTACCATATAAATATCGGTGAAATTTAGTCACGGCAAAGATTATGCTCAACGCTTCTTTTTCGATTTGTGAATATGCCCTTTCGGCTGGTATCAGCGTTCTCGAAGCGTGCGCTATTGGTTTTCTAGACCCATCCGGCATAATATGTTGAATGCATGCTCCTAAGCCGTAGGAGCTAGCGTCACTAGCGACGACTATTTTTAAGTTTGTGTCAAAGTGCGTTAAGAATAATTCGGATGTTAGTGCGCTCTTTATTTTGTCAAAAGCGGTTTGACATTCTTGCGTCCAGTTCCACGGTGTATCCTTTTTAAGCAGATTATTTAAGGGGGCTCGCAAGTTATGCATTCCTTCAATAAAAGATTGGTAATAATTTGCGAGTTCTAAGAAACTCTGCAAGGTTGTTACATTATCGGGTGCTGCCATATTTTTTATTGCCGCAGATCTGTCCGGGTCTGGACGTCGTCCATGTTTGTTTATTATGTGTCCAAGATACTTAATCTCGCTCATACAAAAGTCACATTTACTTTCTTTTACTTTAAAGCCGAATTCTTGTATTCGAGTAAATACTTGTTTCAAATGTTCCTTATGTTCTTCTAGGGATTTGCTCCTGACAACAATGTCGTCCAGATATGCACATGCGCACTCAATACCACTTAGCATGGTATCCATCGCTTGCTGAAAGATGGCAGGCGCTACTTTGATGCCAAAAGGCAATCGGTTGTATTTGTATAATCCCTTATGCGTATTGATGCATAGTATTTTTGAGCAATTCTCCTCGACCGGTATTTGCAAATACGCGTCGCTCAAGTCTATCTTGGAGAAGATATTACCCCCATTCAACTTCGTGAATATTTCCTCTGGGCTTGGTAGGGGGTAATGGTGATTTTTTAATAGGGAGTTGACCCCGGTCGAAAAGTCTGCGCACACTCTAACTTCGTCATTCTTTTTCTTTACGTATACGGTGGGGGCTGCCCACTCACTGTGTTCTATTTTTGATAGAATTCCCGTCTGTTTCAATCTATTTAATTCTTTATCAATCTTTTCCAACCCAGCGAACGGAACATTTCGCTTTTTTCTAAAAATTGGGCTGGCGTTTTCTTTAAGTTCAAACGAGGCCTTGAATTTATTGCAGCGACCTAAGTTAGTCGTGAATGCCTCAGGAAATAATTCTTTTAAATCGTATTTTATATTTACTGTTGTTGGAGAAGAACATTCTAATTTTTTACAGAATGTATTGATTGGCTTATCCCATAGTCCGAATTTCTCAATTAAATCTATTCCAAACAGATTTTCACTATTTTTTAGTACGAATATTTTTAATTTCTTCGAAATCCCTTTCAATTTTATCGGGAGGACAACTTCTCCTTCAAATTTTATACCACCACCAGTTACCGTCCGGGCTGTTTTACTAGTTTTCATCATGGCCGGTTTTCCCAACTTTTTCCACGTATTCAGGTTTATTATAGAAACATCGGAGCCGGAGTCGAGTTGTAACTTTATTGATGTTTTAAATATTTCCACTTTTACGTATTTTTGCCGATCTTTGTCTAATTTTGTATTTGATTTTGTTTGCTGTACTCTCTTTCTGGTGTAATCTTTATATCTGCAGCAATCGCTTTTGTGTCCCACCTTCTTACAAATGTAGCATTTTTTCTTCTTATAAGGACAATCTGATTCCCAATGCTTTTCTGCACATCTCTTACAGTTATATCTAGGAAGAGGCTTGTTATATTCTGTAC
>NC_136522.1:23012487-23074987 GCF_053919585.1 Euprymna scolopes | reverse complement strand
AAAAAAAAAATATATATATATTCTTTAAAAGAATTGTTCTTCAAAATCACTGGATTCGGCATTAAATAACCTGAAAAGGGTTGATATGCCGTAAAACAAAAACAACCAACCAACCAACCAACCAACAACCAGTTTCTATATGTCCAGCTTGCGCCTGTAGCTTATATGTGTTAGTCTCTGCATTCAAGGGTTTTTTTCATCATCATCATCATCATCATCATGTAGTTTCAAAATCAAAAAAAGTGAATAAATGTTTCATGTGTTCAACGGGTACTTTCGATTCTTAGTTCAATCATGTTCAAGTCACACACACACACACACACACACACACACACACACACACACACACACACACACACACACACACACACACACACACACACACACACGCACACACACACACACAAAAAAAAAAAAAAAAAAAAAGCTGATCACAAGGAAGAGAAATAATAAAAACAAACAAAAAAAATAGAACGCTGTTTAGTGTTGTGTTCCACATCAGTTTTAAGGTTTGACTTTAGAGTGTTTTGTAAGGGGGAAGTATTTGGGGGTGGGGGTAGCAGGATTCAGAGAAATATTTTCAGTGAAAAAATTTTGCAGGTTTTATAATTTAATGTGATAAAAAAAAACAGATATTGTCATACGGTAAACAAAACAAAACAATGAGTTAAGAAGGCATATACTCACAAAAGAGATATTTTATATATGTTTAAAAATTAAAGTTTACAACAATACGAAAAACATAGAATGTTCGTGAAATCTTTTTTTTACAAAGGAGCCACCACTTATCAAGGCCCAGAGGCCACTCGAGGATAAGGGTTAATAAGAGTACAGTGGTCAATGGGACAATGTCGTAGTAATTGTCAGCAGTGGAAATTTGGTAAATTGGATTACTTAAGGAGAACGGCTAATCAAGAACTTGTTTACATTGGACTTGAAGACGATCATATTATAGTCAGTCGAAAAGCAGGCAAATAGAAGACAGTTCCACAGGTGTGCAGTTCTAAGAAAGAAGCTTTGTTCATTGAATCTACGTTTAGGTTTAGGATCAGATAAAGAGTGGGAAAAATTATTGATAGTGTTTTCACTCAGACGAGTGTTTTTCGTGAAAGTTTGGCCAGCAGGGCACCATAGATTGGAGCTCAGACAAACACTTGCCATGAAAATAACGATAAAACAGAAACAAACTTGCAATGTCTCTTCTGTGGGAAAGAGGTTGCAGGGAAGAGGGAAGAGAAAAAGGCATCCCCCACAAGGCTATGAAGTCTATTTTGAACGCTGTCAAGGCAGGATAAGGTCTTTCTAGCAGCTCCTGACCAGATGTGGCAACAGTACTCCATCCTTGGACGTACCTGGCTCTTATATAGGTAGAGAATTGCATCAGCAGTGAGAAAAACACATAGGAATAATTACTTAAGGCATTGAAGAAGTATGAATCGATTAATTAAGAGCCGTGAATTTCAGGGGTTAGGAAAATCGTGTTCAGAACTTCTCTGCTCATTTATATATATTATAATTCATTGAAAGTTGTTTATAAGGGTCGTTGTTCTTTTGTTTTTATATCAGAAATGTAGTTCAGTGAAGCATTTAGAAGTATTTCAATGAATAAAGTTTATATAGATTGGCACATGATAATAAATCGATGAGTTGTGTGTGTCAGCAACACCGATCCGTAGACTCGGATCAACTGAGTTCCACTGGGGTTTATTAAAGAAAAATATGCCTTTTTAAAGGATTTAGGTGACTCCCAGAAAGGCAATTTCAAATAAATTCAGAAAAATTTCTAATTGATCCAAAATATAATTATTTCTTTTTTTTTTTTTTTAAGCAGTTTACGCAAAGACGACGTAAACACGTTTACGCATTTTCATTTTGGACACCGAGGTGTAAACATCGACCATTACAGCTGTATGTGACGTCATTAAACGACAAAAAAAAAAATGTTGTAGTTACAGTTTGTTGCTTTTCATTTTATATACCGGAACGACAGTTCAAATATATTGACAACCTGGACTTAAAAATAATTTTTTTTAAGTTCTCAATACAAGGTCGATGTTTTATAAATAATTTTTTTTTTTTTTTTTTACATAAACATATTACCACATATCAAGGCTTGGAGGCTACTCGAGGATAAGGGTTACTGGGTATACATTAGTCATTGTGATTATAGCGTAGTAAACACAAGTAGTTGGAATTTTATAACTTGGATTACTTAGGAGGACAATTCATCAAGAACTTGTTTACGTTGGACTTGAAGACAATCAGATTGTAGTCAGCTGGAAAGCAGGCAAACGGAAGAGAATTCCACAGGCGTGCAGTTCTCAGAAAAAAACCTTGTTCATAGAATCTACGTTTCGGTTTAGGCACAGATAAAGAGCGTGGGAAATTGTTGATAGTGGTTTTGGCTAGACGAGTGTTTTTCGTGAAAGTTTGGCTAAGGGGGGGGGGCATATATTGAAGTTCAGACGAGCATTTGCCATGAAAATAACAATAAAACAGAGACAGGCTCGCAACATCTCTTCTTTGGGAAAGAGGTTGCAGGGAAGAGAAAAGGGCATTCCCCACTAAGCTACGAAGTCTATTTTGAACTCAGTCAAGACAGGATAAGCTGCTTCTAGCAGCTCCTGCCCAGATGTGGCAACAGTACTTCATCGTTGGCCGAACCTCGCTTTTATATAGTTAGAGAATTGCATCAGGGGTGAGATATCTACCGAAGCGGTAGAAGGATCCCACCATTTTTCCAGCGACCTTGGCAATGGATTTGATATACGTGTTCCATTTCAGATCGGGAGTAAAGGTCAAGCCCAGAAGCTTGTCAAAACGTTATAAACAGTGTATGCGGATCAACTAATGTTTCGACATTAACACATCTCGTCAAGACTCTAAAGTGAGTTAAGAAATTCAAATTGAAATTATCCAAAAGAAATCTCTACAGAGCAAAATCTGCTAGCTGAAAATTAACCTCATTAAACATGTAATTTATTTTTGCTCCGACTAGGCGGACCATTTCCACCTACCCCAACGCATTTAGCTGACTCATGTACATTTAACCTACGTGCAATGAATAATATCTTCCTATAACCCACTCCTATCTTCCTCTCACGGCCTTCAATCATCTAGATAATACGCATACTTAGATCTACCACAAGTAATTCAAACCAACTTAAATTTTATGTACGTTCATCTTTCAACACAAGTAAAACCACGCCATCCACATACTATTTATCGTATATTAACTATTCATATACACATATTATAGATGACAATATATTACATTCATATTAGCGAGACCTGTGGAAATTCCACAGGAGACTCATTCATATGTAATATATTGATGTTGGCATTCTGTAGATGTTCAGTAGAAACGGAGACGCTCTGATATTATTGTAGCTCTTTTGTTAAAACTGCAAAAAATCTCCCTCTTTAACAACGCAAGTTCCGTACCTATTTTTTTTTTCAACGTCTTTTTCCGTTTCTAAAATGGAACAGTGTCACACTTTTCACAAGAAAATTTTCAAATATTTGTACTGGTGTTTTTGTTTTCTTAATTTCATTCATCCATGAAGTCTCGAAATAAAGACGAAACGTTGATGAGCACATAACTTCGTTTGTTCCTTTTTATTTCTCTATATAGTCGGAATACTATTTCCATTATTTTCATTATATATATATATATATATATATATATATATATATATATATATATATATATATATACATGCAAAAGTACCCGTCGTTGATTGGGTTCAAAAACAGCCTACAGAAAATGGACTCTGATTTATGAAAGGATGAATGTTATGAAAAGGAAGGGTTGTAAAGAGATAGCTTCGAATTTGGGGGTATCAAAACCAAAGCAAAATATGATGAAAGTAAAAATAAAATAGATAAACCCCATAATTTATTATACCATACCTGTTCACACTGAAACACTTATCACAATATTCTGTGGATTTATATTAAAAAACCTTGTTAATATTTGTGACATATTTCGATTCTATGGAGGTCAGGTGCGAACGAACACCCCATAATTTTATTATACCATATTTCTTCAAACTGAAACATAATTATCAAAGTATACTTACGCAGATAGATATGAAAAGTCTTTATTAAAGTTTGTGCCTATTTCCATTCTATTGAGGCCAGGTGTGAACGCAGACCCCACAATTTTATTATATCATCCCTATTTAAGTTAAAACATACTTATCAAAGTATTATTATGTACTTCTATATCAAAAACACTTGTAAACGTTTTTTTTTTTTTAATTTCTACGACAATCCAATCACGAATAAAGATTTGAATATCTAAAGAACTTGAATAACTCAAAAATGGTTGATACGCCGTAGAACAAAAGCAACACGCCCCGCCTTATTGAAGTCTTTAAGTGTAAAGATGCTGGGATGGACACATATGCACAAGTCACATGTAAACATCTCTTCATCTCATCGGTTGTACTCTTTCTCTCCTGTTACCACCACCCACGGTAGACACACATACGTCTCAATACGCCGAAGAATGTCGAAAGCAAAACTGATGATCATGTTATTTTAGAAAAAAAAGATTTTAAAAGATACTAGCAATTCAGCACGGCTTTGCTCGGACACTATGTACTTCATAACTTTACGTGCATATATATATATATATATATATATATATATATATATATATATATATATATATATATATATATATATATATATATTATATATATATATTATATATATATATATATATCAAATTTATTTATACAAACATTAATGGCTACATATGTGCATACATGTTTCTGTTATCACCCGCGTTGGGTGACTACGTCTTCAGGCCAAGAATTACCGTCGAGAACACGACGGTAATTCTTGGCCTGAAGACGTAATCCCCCAACGCGGGTGATTACAGAAACATGTATGCACATATGTAGCCATTAATGTTTGTATAAATAAATTTAATATACTTGCTCTGTTCACTCATTGAGCACTCTTTGGTAGACACATGTTGTTTCATTGGATGTACTTCTAGGAAACTAAACTCTACTGGCTATATATATATATATATATATATATATACATATATATATATATATATATGTATATATATATATATATGATGAAAATAATGGAAATAGTATTCCGACAAAATAGAGAAATAAAAAGCAACACACCGTATTATGTGTTCATCAACGTTTCGTCTTTATTTCGAAATATATATATATATTCAAAAAGTTTGACTTATGTCCAGGTAACCTACATCTAAAATTTCAAGTGTTTAGACCCAAAATTCGCTGAATAGTTTGTTAGAGACCACAAAGGTCAAATCTTTTGAACTTTAATTCTTTGACAGCCAAATTTTCGGCGAAAAAACGATTAAAAACTTGCCCTAAGTCTGAATGTAAAATTTCAAATGTTTAAACCAAATTGAGTAATTTGGTAGAGACCACAAAGGTAAAAAAATTTTAACTTTTACCCCTAACATTTATTGTTTTTGGCGCAAATCAAATTAAAACGTTTAATCCATGTCCAAGGAACGTATATCTAAAATTTCAAGTGTTTACATCCAAAATTAACGGAGGAGTTTGGTAGAGTTTTCAAAGGTCAAATCGTTCGACTTTGACTCCTTGACAGCCAAATTTCTGGCCGAAAACCGATTAAAATGATTTTTCCAAATCTCAATACCCTTATGGTAAATATCGAGACTGTAGACTGAAAATTGACAGAGTAGTTTGGTAGGGAAATGTACACACACAGACAATTTCACTTTTATAGATATATAGATTTTGTATTCCTATTAGTGATGAGACGATTCCAATATTTTTCCCAATTCCGATACCGATTCTTTATAAATCTCCAAATATTTAACTATAAAATGGTTATTTTGTCCTGATTACCAGTCGGAGCAACGTGCATATATGTTAAATGCGCATATATTTTGAAAAACGTAAAAAACACACTTTAGATTTTAGTTTTCCTGGAAGTTTAATCCTACGAGACTGAGTTACCAATATACCGGTAATTTCCAAAAATGCTATATACCGAGTTTGTATTTATTTGCTTCCCCACTGATCAAATTAGGCACAAGGCCGTTTTTTAATCTGGAGAGATTGGGGAAAAGGGGGACCAACTCCCCGGGGAGTAGGGGAGCTGGATAGTGACAATTGTTATGAAGGGTTTCCCCTACATTGACCAATAAGTGATTGCTACAAAAGCAATGGTCTTATATGTGCGGTTGCTCCCTATATATGGTTTTTGCTTTAACTTCGTTGCCCAGGCCCCGTAGGGCCCGGGCGGGCGAGTTGTACTCGCCGGGTGGAATGCTATATACCGAGTTATCGCTAAACAGGTATTTTTCCGACCACGTGTTTCTGTGCTGTCAGGGAGCTAAAAATAGCCACCCAATCGCTGCTTAGCCTTAATTTTGCGCAAGCTTAACGTTCTCTAAATGGCTTCCTATGTTTTGTGAGATGTTTTGTAAACTAAAGTAGACATGAAGCGACTTAGTGACGAACCAAGCACTTCGACAGGTAAAAAAGTAAGATCAAGGAGTTTCACGGCGCAACAAGTATTGGATAAAGTGACAAAATTTGATTCAAATGAAGGTGAATTTGATCAGGAGTATTTTTCTGAATCCAGTGACGCTAGTGATGATGAATATATCGATGAAAGAAGAAAGTGATAATTCGGATAATGCAAGTCGGCCTAGATCGAAATCGGATGTTAAAAGTAGGGGGCGTGTCACTCAACCAGGTGATAGGGGAGATTTTATAATTAAAGGAATCGTTTTTGACATCGGAAAATAGGCACAGATTCTTCCGATTCCGATACTAATTCTGACACCACAAAAAGTTCTGATTTTTCCAATTCCTGATCCCGATCCCGATTCCGATCCCGATCGATTGTTTCAACACTAATTGTTATATATCAACAAATAAAAGAAAAACAAAAAAATGATATAAACAATTATAGATATTTTTCATATTAATTTTTATGCATATGTATATAAATATATTATATATATGGTCATATATTGCTAGATTTTTTTATTATTATTTATTATTATTATTATTATTATTATTATTATTAGGATTTGGGTCGTTAGTATTTCTAATGATTATATTATTGTTTATGTTATTTTTGTTGTTGCTACATTGACCACTTTCTTATTAATTTCGTTATTATCATTATTTTATTTAGTACTTCCATTTAATCTTTTTTTATTACCTGTTTTAATTATTTTAATCGCTTTTTGCGCGCTTTATTAAATTAAATTGTTGGTGTTAATCGTTCTTTTTTGGGGGGCACCATTAATTCATAAAAGATCCCCCACTGCTCTTTGTTTTCGACAGTAATATTTTTTCAATGCTATCGGTTTCTCCTGATAAGAAAGGGCTCTTGAGAGATTTCCGTTTATTATCAAATGTGTGAGTGTATATATATATATTGGTTTTTCATTGAGAATTACGTTTAGATCATTGTAATAATGTTTTTAAATCATTGAAATCGTTTTTAACGCGTTTCAGACGTTCTGTGAAGCGTCCTCTTCAGAAATTATTTTCAAAATGTGTTGGAGATGTAAAAATAGCATTTTCGTAGTTCATTTGAAATGTTTCCAAGAGGTGGAAACGTGTAAGTTCATTGGAATGTTCAATTTTTATTACACTTTTATTGGGCTGTGGTCACTCCTGTGTTGTGTTTCTCTCTCTCACTCTCTCTTTCTGCTTGTTTTTTCTTTTCCTTTAGGGTAGGATGTGTGTGTGTGTGTGTTTTCTTTTATTGGTTTGAAGAATGTGTGTACTGTTTTATAGTATTATGAAGTTATTTGCTTCCCTAGGAAGGTGACTGTGATCCAAGGTCGTTACTAATGTGTATGTGTGAGGAGGGGGGGATCAGCTCTTCTGAAATAAGGGTAGGGGTGCTTTCATTCTATTTTGATATTTATTTTTTAGATTCTTAGATTTTAGTATTGTGATTTTTCGTTTCAGTCTTAGACTGTTCAGGTATTCTTTATATTATGTTTGTTTAGATAGAGGGGTGTATTTAAAAATATGTATAGGGGATTTTTTAATGTTTCTATTTATTTGTCTCCCCATGTGGGTATGGCCAGACCCAGGATCGGTTCCTAGTGTGGGGAAGATCTCGTTCCCCAGAGGGGAGGGGCCAATTGGAGAGGTATAGGTATGGGAGGGGGGATGATAGAAGGGATGATAGTTGTCTCGGTCATGAGATTTCTCCTCCACTGACTGAAGGGGGAGTGAGGTGTTGGAACAGATATTATACTATGGTTCTAGGTGTTTCTTAGTGCTGTTGGTTTCGAGGTTAAGTAGGGTTTGTATTGTTCAGTGTGTTGCATTAGAGATAGGGGTGTTATGCCTGTGTGTGGTTGTATGCGCGCGCGTGTGTGTGTTTTAATGTGTCGGTTCTGATTTATGTGTGGGTGTGTGTATGTATATGGATGTGCATGCGAGTGTGCCTTGCATTTCATGTTTATATATATATATATATATATATATATATATATATATATATATACAGAGAGGGAGGGAGGGAGAGAGAGCGAGTAGTTAGTTACTCGGAACTTTTTAGAGGCGGATCTGATTTACCCATGTATTTAAGCAGTTCTTCTTTGAATTTCTACATTTTTCTTTCCGGAACAGTCTTCGTTATTTTCCAAGTTTGTTTGGGAAGCCATTGAAGTTGAATTTTTGTCGTATTTTATCCGAACAAGAATTAATTAAATAAGGAAATGAAAAACACAATAAATGTGAAATGAAAAACAAAGAAATGAGCGTGCATATCTTGTCTGCATATTCGTTACTAAAAAATATTAGTAAGATTATTCAAAAAGATACATTTTACACCATTGATAAAATTCCAAATGATTCTTTGGTTTGTTTTAGTACATATAAACGATTTTGCCATCATAAAATGTCGAAACCTTAGGAAATGGCCAATCGTTTACGGTGAGTTGAACCACAACTTTTGTTAGAATACACCATTATGATAATCAATTTCATTAAACATAATAACTTTTGAATTCGAATAAAAATTGGCACTTCTGCATGACATTGACATGAGGTGAACGTGTGTATTTTAGTTTCAAGAACGGTCGATAGAGAGCGTGTGTCAGCCGAACAGGGGTCGATACCTCGTACCTTTCTAAAAGTCCGTGCAAAGACAATCCCTTGGAAGGGGTTTTTGAACAATTAAGGGAACTCTCTCCCTTGTAACTGTGCGAAAACACTATTATTCCAAAAAAGGTTTCGATGAAAATCACTCATTAAAAAAATTAATAAATAAATAAAAAATAAAACAATATTATTAAAACATTTTATAAATTTTATAAATAAATAAAAACTTTTATATTAAAATTATATTTTGCTACATTGACAAACAAATTATATTTCGATATATATTTATACAATCTTATTGTGAAAAAATATCTTTGTATAAAAAACGAACAAATTATTCTTAAATCTCTATAAATGTTTCATGTTTTTAAATTTTCATATATGTTTATACAATTTTACTGTGAAACATTTAATATTTTTAAAATTCTATTTTGCCACCTTGACAAACTAAAATATTTTGATACATTAAATTACTCATTGAAAATAAATTATATTAATACATTAAAATGATATTTTGATATATTAAATTACTCATTGAAAATAAATTATATTAATACATTAAAATGATATATTAAATTACTCATTGAAAAGAAATTATATTAATACATTAAAATTATATTTTGATACATTTTTTATTCAATAAATGTTTCGATTTTAATATATTTTTGTATTATTTCGTTATATATTTTTGCGTTATCGTAAACACTTGTTTATATTTTAGGTTCACATAATGGCTGCTAGATGTCATTTCTATTTCGAAGAACAGGGGTCGATAATTCGTCTCTGTTACTAATATGTCACTGTCATGCAGAAGTGCCAAAAAATTTTTATTGAAAATTGCTCCAAAATTTGATAGAAATGCCCAGGATTTTTCTTTTACAAAAGCAAAGGCTCTATGAGATTAATGATATATATATATATATATATATATATATATATATATATATATATATATATATATATATATATATATATATATATATATATAACGCCTCTTCTCGGATTGAACACTTTTGGTAATTGAAAAAACATATGAATTCGGTCTCATCAGCTCGAATCGAAACCAAAATATTCAGTACTCCAGCCATAGTCGATATTTAGTGTTAAAGCACAACACGAACATGAAGAAATATGTAAATTGGAAAAAAAAAACCTTGCATCACGTTTGCATAAGGCTGGTACAGGGAAATACAAAGTAGATGTTTAATTGCCTTTTCACCGACTCATAAACTCATTGAGAAACTAATGAAACAGATCTCCGAGTGAATGATGGATATGATTTGATTGGTTGATTTGTATTCATCGTGCGGCTAACTTTAAAACCGAGACTTATTCGGGGAAATGTATACAGCTAATTTGAATACTTTTGAGTCTTTGATTCTTTTCAGTCGGCCATTATTTTTAGTGTTTTTGCAATGATTTGTTCATTGTCCTAAAAGCAAATCTATTGTTACGAAATGTTCCACAAAATATGTTCATTTCTTTTTATTTATTTATTTATTTATTTATTTATTTATTTATTACCGTTCTTATTCCTTCTTTGTTTTAATTTTAGATTTTTCTACTTTCACTTTCACTTTATTTGTCGTCTTTCATTTTCACTTGTTATTTTAATTTTCCTTTTTAATTGTTACTACCACTTTCTACTTTCTGTTCCATCCATTATACGTTTTATCAACATTTGCTGACCGATATTGATACTCTTTGTTTTTTATTATTGTTTCTACTTTCGCTTGCATTTCCAACTTTTGCTTTTAATTACCTTTCGGTTTTCATTTTTATTTTCACTCTCTTTTTTAACTTTTACCGTCTACTTTCACTTTTATCTTCATACTTTTTAGTGGCGTCCTTTCCAGTCAGTCTCTCATGCGTCAGTTTGAAACAATTTTATTTCTATATATGCATATTTTCATGTCCTATTAAGTAGTTTAGATGCGTCCAAATATCTATAAGGTATGTGTCATGTCACTCTTTGTTACGTTTAAATAGTATTATAGTATGAAATAACATTTAGTCTCTTGTGCTTACGTTTGAGTCAGGATTTTAGTCTGCCAAGCTTAAGTTTTGAAATTGCATGCTGGTTCGTCACGGAAAAAATAAGATATCGGTCACTCTGACACTTCCACCATTCTGCCATGCTTAAGTTTTTAAACAGCATTTTAGTTTTTGCTGTGGAATAAGCATTTTGTCTGTCTCGCGTAAGTTTAAAATAGTAGTTTCTAGGCTGTTACGCTTTATTTTAAAATTGAATTTTACGTTTGAAATGTATTTTGGCTCTCATGCTTAAGTTCGAAATTGCATTTTAGTCTGTGGCACTTTAGTTTGAAATATGATTTGATTTTGTCATACTCAAGTTTGAAATCATATAATAATATATAATACTAATAAGCCGCCCGGCCTTACCCGGTTGTAAAGTGCGCTTTAATATGATTTGTTTATTGTCCTAAAAGAAAATCTATTGTTACGAAATATTCCAGAAAATGTGTTCATTTCTTTTTTTTGTTTTTTTGTTTTTTCAATTTCATTTTATCAACCTACTTTTATTTTAACTTTTTAATTTTATTATAATTTTAATTTATGCGAATTTTTTTATTTATTATTATAGTCAATTCTCTATTGATTACTAGCATGGGTACCCAGCGTTGCCTGGGTTGACATGAAGTTCTGTTTGCAACACACCTGTATACTAATCATTTTCATCATGGGCAACGTGGATACCCCCACAACAAAAATAAAAGAACGGATGAAAACATGTAAATGCAATCGCCCCAAAAAAGAAGTATGTGATACCCTCTCCACCAGATATTTCAGTAGAAGGGCTACAAAGAAGAAACTATTCTCCGGATATTGAGCACTGGACCCCCCCCTACAAAGAAAAGATAATTAAAAATAAATCATTACAACGTTTCTTTCAATAAAATGACGAAAAATGTCATTTAATTGTTTTTGGAATTAATTTTTGGTGGATCTATTTTTTCTTTGTTTTTGCGTTCGCACGGTCGTTCGCTGCTATCAGCGAATGCCCGTGCGAACGCAAAAACAAAGAAAAAGTAGATCCACCAAAAATTAATTCCAAAAACAATTAAATGGCATTTCTCGTCATTTTATATTTCTAATGTAATACCCCCCCCCCCAAAAAAAAAAAAATTGAATTTGTCATATTTTGGGGTTCGTTCTGTTTATAAAATTGTTAGGTGAAAGTACAGAATGGTTTCATAAAAATTCATTAAATTTATCGTTATTTTATGTTTCAATTAAACTAAAAGTTTTTGTATTTGTCATGTTTCGTCCCCCCCCCCCTCGATCGCCAAACTTGAAAAAATACTAGAGATGACATGTCTGGTTGAACGGTTTGTGGCCAAAAAGTGGATGCTCATTTTACGTTAAATTTATATAGAAAAGTTCTCCCCCCACGCTAAAATGTTAATTTTTTTTTAATTTCTTCTTTCATATTATTTATAAAGACTGCTTAAACGTATTAGGTCAGAAAAAAAAGCAGGTCTTAATTTTTTTGGCCAATGTCAAGTTTCTTTCCAACTCCCCCAAAAACTTTAAAATGACGACTTTTAATGATTTTCCATGGTGCTGAAAACGAATATTACGTTTAAATTTGGGGCAGATAAGTAGTTTTCATGATATGAAGAAATTACTTTTTCAAAACGTGGGGGATCACTTTCCTATATAAATTCAACGTAAAATGAGCACCCACTTTCTAGTCACCTAGTAATTTCTTCATATCATAAAACAAATTCAACTGTGATATTCGTTTTCAGCACTCCCGAAAATTGGCGCTGTTTCTTTTTACTAAGAGATGCGTTTATTTTTCATCTTATAATTTAGGACGCTAATTATGCTGTTAGTAAGTTTACAAAAGCATACTTTTGTTTTTCGTTCTTGTTTTCATTATAGAACTTGTATAGTTGTTAACAGGTGCCTCTGCAGTTTAAAATTTCACAAAAATTGTTTACATTAGGAGGTGGTTAAGTAAAGTACAGGGACACCTGGTAAAAACTATACAAATTCTATAATTGAATACCCACCTCAAAAAAAAAAAATATATATATTTTTTTGTAAACCGCTTGTGTAAGCTTACTGACAGCATTATTTACGTCCTAAATTATGAAAACATAAACGAATCTCTTAGTAAAAAAAAACAGCGCTGGTTTTCGGTGGTGCTGAAAACGAATATCACAGTTAAATTTATTTTATGATATGAAGAAATTATTAGGTGGTTAGAAAGTGGGTGACCATTTCACATTAAATTTATATAGGGAAGTGATCCCCCACTTTTTTCAAGTTTTTTTAGGAAAAAAGATGGAGGAAGTGAGGAGGTATGGCTTTGGAAATCTTTTTTTATCCGAATACGATGTTCAGCATGTTAAAAATATACCTTTTGTTGTAAAAATCTAATGGATAAACATCTGAAGAAGTTGGTGGGGACAGGATATTTTTATGGATACATAAATCGTAAAATTGCCTACCCATTAATGAAACAGCTGTAATGGAAAAAATCCAGGAAATAAACGAAGGTTATAAAAAAAGAAAACGTGAGTCTTTGAATTTTCAACAAAATTTTACACTATATATATATATATATATATATATATATATATATATATATATATATATATATTTGTTTTTCGAAATAGCATTGTAGTCCGTCTATATATATATATATATATATATATATATATATATATATTAGTTTTTCGAAATAGCATTGTAGTCCGTCAAAAAAATACCAGATTGAAAAAGATATCAGCCAGTTTGACACGTCACCTAATATGTTATGCTTAAGTTTGGAATCAGCCTTTTCGCTAATTTGTCGCTATTAAGCTTAAATTTCATTTTCAGCTGCACATTAGGCACAATTGTTAGAGCATTCGCTAATTACTTATGTTCATTTCTCGAATGCATCCTATTAAATATTAATAACTGGCATTTTTTAGCGCTCAGGATTATGTATAAAGTAAGTGGAGTGATTCAGGAAAGGAGTGGTGTTATGTAATGGATGGCTGGAACCATCCGATACATAACTGAAAAGAAAAAACTTCTTTAAAACAAGATAATAAAAGATTTAAAAGAGTGGGCATCGAATAATCGATTGTCCACCAGTCGAAACAAAAAAGTGATTACGTCGTAAACAGAGAAATCGGACGACGATTCTTTTGTTTACAAAACAAGGAAACGTGACATTCCTTGTAACTTTGAAATGTATATAAAGTTAGCATGAGAGATAAATTCACGTGTATCAATAAAGCCAATAGTCGGTCAGCTGAAGAGAAATCGGTCACGATGGCTGTAGGTCAGGAGGCGGCGAAAAATTGTCAAAACGTAACAAACAGACGCGTGTTCTATTATCGAGCAGTGTGATTGAAAGATCGCGTGGATTGGAAAAAAAAACAAGCGAAAGACATATGCTAACATAAGAGGTGATTGTTGGAGTCCAGAAGAGAAGAGGCAGAGAAGAGAAGAGCGAAGAGGAGGAGAGAGAAGCAGAAGAGAAACGTGCGATTGTCGAGAGCATAACGTTTCACCCCCCTCTCCATCACTGAAATGAACAGTAAGCCACACTGTTAAATTTTGAACTATCAAAAATCTCTATGTAAAACGAGAAAATAATTTCAAAACAAAATATATTTTTATATTAAAGCCAGCGTGTCTTACGTCTTGATTTGGTATGCTGAGTTACGTCTGACCTTTGTATGCATGTTAATTTCTTTCTAGTCGGAATCGTTATTTTGACAGGGATGACAGCCGAAGAAAAGCCGAGAGGGAAAAATGCACAGTCAAGGGGGAAATAACTCTGCCGTCTTAGCCGTTACCATAACAACTAGAAAATTAAACAACATAGAGGATCAATAAAAGACGGCTACTTGGTTTTTGTTGCAGCGGGGAACTAACTAACAACGACCGTTCCCAACCTAGGGGTCCTGGCGCTATATAACAGTGGTGCCCTCCCCTACATCACAGTGTGATAACCAATGAAAAGAGAACCTTTGTTGGTCTGTTACGATTACCTTTTTAAATCTCATTTATGAGTCTGCGCATATCTATTAAAGGTTTGTCTGTTGACCAGACGTTTGAAAGAGCATTTGTTATACCCCTCTTCTAGAGGCACTGTCTTTATTGCTCACCTTCTGTCTTTGTGTCACATCTTTCTGCAGTGAAAATTAACTAAATATCGTCGGTTCTACTACCATTCATTATGTCTGCGTTCATATCCGTCAATATGCGTCACTCACTCTCTCTTTCTCTCTCTCTCTCTCTCTCTCTCTCTCTCTCTCTCTCTCTCTCTCTCTCATGCGTACAAGTAACCTGCTATTTTGAAGTTTTCTGTAATGAATCTTTTTTAGAAATATCGACGTCCGAGTGATTTTGTATCTATAAACAAACAAGAACGTGGATTCAAGGACGACAACGACACACTCATCGGTCAGTGAAAATATAACAATTGAGTAGATGCCAAACTTTCAGATTATAGTGAAAAAATGATTATTTAAAAAGCAAGAAAGATGCATCTCGGGCACTGTCCACAACGAGTGGGAACAGAGAGACGATCTGTTCGTCTATTTATCCATCTCTCACTCTCTCTCTTTCTCTCTACTTTCTATTTCTCTCTCTCTCTCTCTCGCGCGCGCGTGCACAGGTAGCCCATTATTCTAATATTTACTGTGTGACGTGGTCAATTTGCCCTCATTGGGGAGCTTTAGATCCCCCAGGGGCCTGAGGAGGGCCGAATAACTATGCTAAGACCGTTTTAATCGATCCCGGGTAGCGACAGATAACCCAAGGAAATAGAGAATATGAATATATATTTTATTTCATTGTCAAAATAGATATTGTTTGAAATCAGAGAAATATATTTTGCAGTTAAAAGTTGGAGCATAATACTGTCTGACCTTGGTGAACTCAAAGTCAGATGTCAGACTGACGGGGTGACCTTAGGGGTCATGGGATTTTAATATATCTGAAAATTTCAGATCACAAAATTGGTGGATTACACACCCGCAAAATCTGGGATTTCCCGATTCCATAGCGTGATCTGATTGGCTAAGGAGACTTCCAACCCCGACCATACACCACTATTGATACAAGTGTTGTGCAGAAATTAGCAAGTTTCGAAGCAGTTTCTGAAAGTGTTGTGCGTGAAACTTGAGGTAACCCGCCGTCCCCTGGAGATGTGCCTCTTCTTCCTCCTTCTCCTCCGCCCGTCTGACGCTGTCTGTGAAGAGAGATTGAACTTTGAAAAACTTACTAAGAACTGACGATATTTGTAAAAAAACGTTGTACATAAGTTTGTGAAATAATTCTGCAGAATAGAATTCACGTGTCTGTTTTTTTCTTTCTGTCTGCGGGTTTGATATTCGGGTTCAGCATACAGGATTCAATGTAACAACCCTAGAGAAGAACCAGACGCTCCGAGCCGAGTTTCCAGACAAAAGGGGGTCCTAGCCGAGCTTCATCAGTGTGGGGTTACATTAATGGTTGCCCTTTGACCAGGATAGACGCTATTTGGTTACCACGGAAAAGAGAGAAGAAATCTTTCCACAACGAAGAAGAAAAAGATAATAATCTTACATTATTGCTGGGCGCGACCAAGATATCGGGCGAAAAGAAAACAAAAAGGAGGGTGAGAATTAATATTTCTTGTTTTTTTTGTTTTTTGTTGTTGTTTTTTTTTGTTTTGTTTTTTTTTTTTTTTTGTTATCACGGACACAAAAACAAAGACAGAAAAGAAAAAAAACCAAAAGTATTTCCACGACGAACGCAGAAGAAAAAACGTAATAAGAAAGAGACAGACAGACAGGGACATTAAAAAAAAAAAAAAAAAAAAGGGAGGAAAGAGAGAACTGAAAAATATAAAAACAAACAAAAAAAACGTTTGGAAAAACTTGGAAACATTTCAAAGAAACGAGAACTTTTAAAAGAAAAACAACCCTAAGAGAGAGAGGAACACTGAAAATTAAAGGAGAAAAGAAAGACATAGAGAAAAAGAAGGAAAGGACAACCTCAGTTGACGACAGGTGCGCGCGACAAATCTGGCGAGGAAGGAGAGAGAGAGAGAAAGACGCAACAGAGTCGAGGTAAGCGAACCTTTATTTCTTGCTGTCTGTGCAAATTGGCCTAGAGAGAGAGAGTAAGAAAGATTATATATATATATATATATATAGAGAGAGAGAGAGAGAGAGCGTGTTTTGCTTTGTCGCTGTGAAATTAACGTATATTAGTACACACAGTCATATCCAGACCATAGTAGTATTGCTGCAGACTGGTATGAAGGTTTTTTGTTTTTTTAAGAAAAGAGGAACTAAAATGGAACAATCGCTGTTGCTTGGACGTTGTTTTTTTTGGGGGGGGGGGGGTTGAGTTATCTTATACATTTTCTTTTTATTGAATTAAAAGGCTTGAGAGAGAAGAAAGGGAAAGTTTTATTGTTTTGTGAAATACTAAAAAAATCGATTGTAATCCAATTGACGCTTAAATGAATCTTTTTTTTCTTTACTGAATTAAAAGCTTGAAAGGAAAAAGAGAAAGTGGAAAAATTTTTATATTATTTTTGCTTAAAATTTTTTTTGGTGATTGTATAATTGTTTTTTTTTTTAATTATTCTTTTGTTGTTTATATTGAGTTAAATTCTGAAGAGGAAGTTTTATTTTTTTTTGTTTAAACGAAATCGCTTATAAATATTTTGTTTATACCGAGTTAAATTCTGAGGGGGAGGAAGAGAGGGAAGAAGAAGTGAACGTAACTTTCTTCCGTGTGAATTGTACGCATTATTACATGTTGTTTTTTTTTTTGTTGTTGTTGGTTGCGTATCATTTGGGTGTAGAGGGATAATCAATGATATTGATGAAATAGATAACTGAATTGTAAGAATGTCGACTGATGCCGTCAAGAGCGAATTGCTCCTGCGAAAGGGAGAAGTTGACACTGATCAGAATATAGATAGCGAACGGGAGGCAGAAGCCCTGGTTGAGTTAGTCATGGGGCGTGGCCAATCAGAACATTTTACCAGGGAGCGGCGGGGTCAGCAGAAATTTCTCTAGCTCTGTTGGGGAGGTTGGAATCTCCCAAATTTAGAGGGGATCCGGGTGAACTGGATAATTGGATACATTCTATTTGAAGAAAAAACAGTTTATGATCTTACAGACAGGGAGGTGATCTCGCTGGCATGTGAACACACGTCAGGGTCAGTCTCAAGGTTTATTTGCCAACAGATAACCGATAACCCTCAGTTGAAATGGGAACAATTACGAGCAGCTTTAGAAGGGGAGTATTCTGGGGAGTGGAGTCCTCTTGATGCAATGAGAAAGATGGTTCAAATCCGACAACAATCCAGAGGAAGCATAGCTGACCTCGGCGACTGGATATCTGGTTTGGCTGGAAGGGCTTTCCCGGATGAGAAGCTGAGAGAAACCAAAACAGTGCAGGCGTTATTGGCTGCTATATTGGAAGAGGCTTTAAGCAATAGAGATGTCTGAGCCGATGTCATTAAGGATGGTCCAGCCGGACTGCAGGAAGCAGTTGAATTGGCCCGGAGAAGGGAGCAGGTATGGGCACGAATTCGTTGACCCCGGTTACAGGAAAATGATGCGGGGAGATGTAGTCCTAACCGAGAGTATCGACCGAGGTTGGACAAGAAAACTCCCTTTCGGGGTGGAGGGGGGCCCAACGGGTATCAGAGAAGGAGGGACTGCCAGGGAGCCCCTATGCCCCCTCAGAGAAGGAGAGGAATGGCTCGTTTTGCCTATAGATGAGAAAGAAAGAGGGTAGAGAGTGACCCAATGTGTGAGAGATGGGGTCATTATAGTCATATGGCTGGTCGATGTACGGACGCGGCGGACCATAGGTTGGGAAGAAGAAAAGATAAAGGTAGACCACCCCCTGTCCCATTAGACAAAATAATAGCAGGTCAGGCGGTCAGAGTGAAGATCGCCTCCTGCCTTCCCAGGAGCGGCTTAGGGAAGAGACCAACAGGGTTGTGACCTGATGACCCTTACAGACCAAGAAACCAGGCCAGCTGAGGGTGAGGGGGCGCCTGAGTTGCTGGACCTGTGGTCAGTTCGATCATATGGTGCAAGGTTGCCCGAAGAGGAAATGTTGGCATTGTCAGGAGCCAAGCAATACATCAAGAGAGTGCTCCCGAAAAAGGGGAAACTCCTGAATGCAGAAGCGGAGCGAAAAGCCACTGCCTAAGGTTAACCCAGGAGAAAGAAAAAGGTCAAAGTGAGTGGAAGTTTGCTGTATCTTAAAGGAGAGTCGAGAGCTTAGATGCCAGATGGTGGTGAGGGGCGTGAAGGTTGCAGCCCTGATCGATACGGGCACCTCGGTAACACTGATAAAGTCCAGTACTTATCGGAAGATGGCCGGCCAAGGATGTTTATGTACGGTTGACCTGGAATTGACACAGGCTGACCAGGGCCAACTACGCCTGGAAGGACTGACCAGGCTCTCCTATGAGGTAGAGGGGATAAGAGGGCAATTATAGGCTTACGTGGCACCCAATATTTGTGAGGAATTAATATTGGGATATGATTGGCTAGAAAAAATGGGAGCAGCGGTCACCTTTGCTCCACCGACCCTGTGGTTGAGGGGGAAAGGCATCCCCCTGAGCGGCCAAAGGCAGCTAAGGGACCTTCCGGTGATGACCTCAGAGGATACGGAAATTCCTCTCCCGAACAATAGTGTCCACAACAGGAGAGATCCAGAGACGAAGGAAGGGGAGTCCTGATGGATACCAGGTGACCTCCTTAGAAGAAGAAGGAGACGGGAATGTTTAAGTGGCGATTAGTGATGCTATAGTGAGTGGACCTGGAAGCTTCCCGGTGCTGTTAACAAATAATTCCTGTAAGACGGTACAGGTTAAATGCGGAACCCAGGTGGGGACAGCCTGCCTTGTTAAGAGAATTCAAAGAATAGGGACCTGGGATAGAGAGGAGACAAGGAATTGGCATGAACCATCCAGAATAAAGACAGAAGAAGTGATAGCACCGCCTGAGAACCAAAAGGAGCGCAATCGAGATATCATCGCTTCCAGCAATCGAGAATTGGGATGCACAGACACAGTGACGATGAAGATTGATATAGGTGATCACCCACCTGTGAGGTTGAAACCCTACCGAACTCCTATTCATAAAAGAAAAATTGTAGGGGAAGCGGTGTCTGAGATGTTGGAGGCGGGGATAATTGAACACTCCACCTCGCCGTGGAGTTTCCCCCATGGTGATCGTGGAGAAGAAAGAGGGGGACACAGATTTTGTGTGGATTTCCGGAAGCTGAATGCCATTACCAAACCCTTAGCGGTGCCTTTGCCTCTAATAGATGACATACTGGCTTTGTTGGGTAAAGCGAGATACTTTACCACCAGAGATCAGGTTACTGCCAGTTAGCCTTCAATGGGGAGGATCAAGAGAAAGCGGCGTTTGCATGCCATGCAGGACTGTTTAATTTCAGAGTTATGCCGTTTGGCCTCTGTAATGCACCAGGGGTCTTTTTACAATTGATGTCGATAGTTTTACGGGGGTTGGAAGGGTTTGTGGTGGCATACTTGGACGATATTTTAATCTTTTCACAAACGCCTGAGGATCCCTTTGCATATTTGACGAAGGTATTTGAGAGGTTGCGCCAACACCAACTTAAAATAAAGTTGCCCAAGTGTCAGTTTCTTAAGAAGGAGACCAAGTATTTGGGGTTTGTGATCGATGAGGCTGGAATAAGACCAGACATAGACAAGGTGGAGGTTATCCGGCCTCTACATGAGCCAAAAACCGTGCGCCAAGTGTGAGGGTTCATTGGAATGATCGGCTATTATCACCGATTTATACCTGCATTTAACTGACTGGCCGCTCCCATAATAGCGTTAACAAAAAAGCATGCCATTTATAAGTGGACCCCAGAATGTCAGAGGTCTTTTGATGCCCTGAAGGAGCAGTTGACTGCTATACCGTTGTTGGCGCATCCGGATCAAAGTAAGCCGATGGTTCTGTATACAGACGTGAGTGATACGTGTATAGGGGCGGTGTTGACCCAACCATGCCCTGAGAAGGAAGGCCCCGTGCCTGGCATACCAGAGGAAATTCGATATATTTCCTGTCACATAAGTTATCCGAAACCCAACAGAGGTGGCCAGTGATTGAGAAAGAAGCTTTTGCGATTGTATATGTGGTACAAAAGCTAAATTATTATTTGAGTGGGGCTGAATTTGTGGTAAAAACTGACCACAAACCGTTGGGCTCGAGTGGGACCTGAGAGGAAAAAGACCAAATATCTCTATGCGTATTGAAAGAACGGTTGACACCACGACCGAGAGAAACCCAGGAAACGCCTCTGAAAGACAGATTAAGGGGGCAACAGCCAGAAGGGGAAAGAACTGTGGACATCTTATTTTGAATTTGAGTTAAATCAACTTTGTTGAAATATTTATTTGAGGCAGATTGGACGAACAAGAAAATCCAACAGTGGCACTCAAGCCGTCTGGCTATCAGTGCCGAATTGAATACTTGCAAGGTAAAGAGAATACCTGTGCGCACCTCCTGTCCCGGATTCCAGAGCAGCTGGATTCTGAAGCCATCCAATTAGAACCGGGAGTGGATGATAGGGCTTTTCAGGTGGGAGTGATTAATTCCCACACCATAAAGGAAAGACCGGGTTGGAGTGAGACAGATGTAGCTGAAGCTGAGCCTATAGTCGACTCACATTGGGTCGAAATGATTGAAGCCGGTCAAAAAGATAAGGAATTAGCAGAGTTAAGAGTTCGGGTGAAGGAGGGTCGAACCCAAAAATACACCCTCCACCACGATAGGCTGTATTATATTATTGGTCGAGACGGAGAAATGGGATTAAAGATGGTGGTACCGGCCCGACTCTGGAGAGAAGTCCTAGATCAAGCTCATTAGAAGGCGGGGCACTTAGGAATCGAAAAGACGTATCAGTTGATATTGAGAAATTATTATTGGCTGGGACTGGTCAAGGATGTTGTAGAATGGGTAAATAGATGCGTAACATGTCAGACTCACAGTAGATACCACCCGCTTGCTCCACTGGCAGAAACAGATGTTCTGCAGTACCTCTTCCAGAAAGTGAGTTTGGACATCTCTGGACCCTACCCCTTAACAGAGTGTGGTAATCAGTATATTGTGAGCATAGTGGACTGGCTTACTAACTGGCCAGAGGCTTATGCAGTGCCAGAATAAGACTGCCCAGTCGGTGGCCGGTGTAATCCTAGGTGCAATTTATCTGAAGTATGGGTCCCCAGAGCAATTAGTAACCGACAATGGCGCAGAGAATGTGAATTGGATTATGAAGGAGGTACTCGACGAGATGGGTGTCCAGCATGTGTTGATCTCCCCTTATCACCCCCAGAGTAACTCCAAGGTCGATCGATTCCACAGGATGCTGGTGGATATCCTGGGTAAGCTTGTGACTGATAATCCGGTGGAATGGGATCGGTTCCTCACACAAGCCTTAGCAGCAGTGAGGTTCATGATGAATGAAACATCAGAATTCTCACCATTTGAATTAGCGTTTGGAAGGGATGTGGTGTTCCCGATTGATAATCTTTTAAGGCAGCGTAGGAAGTATTCAGGGGAGGAGCATCATCAAATATTGTTGGAACAGCAACATCAGAAATTTGTCCAGGCAAGGAACTGTATTAAGCGAGCACAGAAGAAACGGAACGCTCGAGTGAACAAAGATCGAAGGGAAGTGGAATTCAAGGTAGGAGACCCTGTGTATTATGAGGTACAAATTATTATAAGGTACAAATTATTATAAGGTGCAAATTATTATAAGGTACAAACTCGAGAAGAGAAGCTGGATAAGCGTTGGACTCCTTACTATCGAATAATGGAACAGACTGGCCCTCTTTCATTTATAATCTGGGACCAGGTTGCTGGGAAAATAAAAAGGGTACACACCAATGATCTGAAGTTGGCAGAATTGGAATATGATGCAAAACTCGTCCCGCGAAGATCGGGGAGACTCCCACGTAAGGCTACCTTGGTTACACCCCAGGAAATGGAAACCTCCGATGAGGAGGGAGAGTCCGTTCAATTCGATGTAGATGTTATGAGAATGTTGAGAAATCGGAATAATAAAGCGGCGATCCTAGACCACCGGGGATTGCAAGAGGCCCGAAATCGGCACCAATCTGGGTGGATTTCTGAACTGAGAACTACGGAGGGTGTTGGCATTGGAGACGATCCTAGGGAGGGGTCGAATGTGGGCAGTGAAATTCTGTCAGAGGGCTCGAATGGGACCTGAGAGGAAGAAGACCAAATATCTCTATGCGTATTGAAAGAACAGTTGACACCACGACCGAGAGAAACCCAGGAAACGCCTCTGAAAGACAGATTAAGGGGGCAACGGCCAGAAGGGGAAAGAACTGTTGACATCTTATTTTGAATTTGAGTTAAATCAACTTCGTTTTTATTTTTTGGAATAGGGAGCAGTCCTCCTAGTGGGAAAATACAAATATCAAGTTTGTATGAGTTGATCTAATAATAATAAAAAAGTATATATATATATATATATATATATATATAGATAGATAGATATGGATATAATAATAATTGAACGGAGAGAGATTGGGGAAATTGAGTGTATTACTTTAAGACAGGTTCTAGAGATATTAATTTAAGAATTGAATTGGGTTTTCTTGAAAATTAAACTATTTGTTTTTTTTTTCTCTTTCTTTTCTCTTCCTCCTCAATCGGAAAGGTAATTTTTTTTTCTTATGAAATGGATGGTCGAGAATTAGACTTTTGGAAATTTTGAGAGTTGAAATGATTTTTGGAATTTATTTTTGTTACCTCAGTCTGGAAGGATTTAGTTTATTAAACTGAACAAATTTTAGTTGAGTTCAGTTGAGAATAATTAGAAGCATTCATTTCGGCGATTTAATTGACTTTTGGAAGAATTAAGATTTTGCCTTAGTCAGGTAGGATTTCTAAATTGCGAAATAAGGGCTAGGAGGCTGCGTTCTGAATGAAGAATAATTGGAAATAATTATTGGCATCACTGAGTGAAGTGTGGTACATTCAACTTAACATGAAAAGCGCATTAATTAAGTGGCCTGATACCAATGGCAATGCCTCCGCCCTGCATAGGCCCTGTGGTCATTCATAGGTGTTGTGTACGGGAATGGGATGGAGAAATAGGTGTACTATGAATGATATGTATACAAAGGTATGTTGCTGCTGTTGGTGATTGGATGGTGCATGAAGAGGGCGAATGTGGGAAGAGGCCAAGGTAATGAGCATCTCAAGGCTGATTGCACGGATGGCGAGAGAGAGACTGGTTCGAACCCGGCTGTGACTCTGGAAAATGCGGCTACTGGTATTAACGAAAATGAGACGCAACCCGAAGGCCTCCCTGATGCGGGAACCCCAAGGAACTGAAGACGACTTGAGGATCTTCTTTTCTTTTCTTTTCTCTCTGTTTTACCAAAATTCTTGCAGGGTGCTGAGCTGAGAACCGTCGAAAGAAAATCCCAACGATACCTTGAATGACCATCTCTTGAGGTGAGAAGAAGTCCTCAGTGAAAGAAATTCTTACAAGATGCTTATAAAGGAGATTCGAACTGTGAAATAAAAGGTGAAGGTTAAACTATGACGGCTTAAGGTAAGAAAGATTCCCCTAGCTTAATAAAAAGCGGATCCTTTGAGAACCCTGATTAGGGCTGCATACCCTTTATTACGAGACCGTGCTGTTGATAGCAGCAAAGTGAAAAAATAATCTTGTAAATTGTGACTGACAGTGAAAAACAAAAATTGAACTATGATTGAATTGATGGAAAAAAAATGGGAAAAGGGGAATAACTCTTATAAAACCCTGGAAAGAGAATGGGGAAAAACTTTAAACAAGGGAAGTAACTCTTATGAGCTAACTGATGGACTTGTTGCATTTTATTGAGTGACAATTTTTAAATGATGATTATCTTATCTTTCAATTACTAATGTGAATTGAAAAAATAGAATATACAAAGAAAGAAAAAAAAATTTGCATGTGAAACAAAAAAACTGTATTAGTCCTGACGAACTTTGAACTTTTACATTTTAACGATCTTATGAACTTTTTTGAATTGACTTTCTTATGGACTTTTGAATGAAAAAGGGGGAGAACCCTGATTAAAGGATGGATATTGAATTGTATATATGTTATCTTTTTGACGGGTAATTTGATGATGGAGAAAGGGGTCTGTGAAAAAAAATCTGATGGCGAACTGTGAAAAGGGATGGAGCGGTGTGTTGAGGAATTAGCCTTCATTGGTTCTACGAAGCAATATGGTCTAATGGGGGCGAATGTGACGTAATCAACCTGAGAGAGAGCAACTTGCCCTCATTAGGGAGCCTTAGATCCCCCCAGGGGCCCGAGGAGGGCCGAATAACTATGCTAAGACCGTTTTAATCGATCCCAGGTAGCGACAGATAACCCAAGGAAATAGAGAATATAAATATATTTTATTTCATTGTCAAAATAGATTTTGTTTGAAATCAGAGAAATATATTTTGCAGTTAAAATTGATGACAGGAAACTTGGAGCATAATACTGTTAATATATCTGTAAATCTCAGATTACAAAATTGGTGGATCGCACACCTACAAAATCTGGGGTTTCTCAATTCCATGGCGTGATCTGATTGGCTATTAATACAAGTGTTGCATGGAAATTAGAAAGTTTCGAAGCAGTTTCTGAAACAGTTGTGCGTGAAACCCGAGGTAACCCGCCGTCCCCTGGAGACGTGACTCTTCTTCCTCCTCCTCCACTCGTCTGACGCTGTTTGTGAAGAGAGATTGAAAAACTTACTAAGAACTGACGATATTTGTAAAAAACGTTGTACATACGTTTGTGAAATAATTCTGGAGAATAGAATTCACGTGCCTGTTTTTCTTTCTACCTGCGGCTTCGATATTCGCTTTCAGCATACAGGATTCAATGTAACAACCCTAGAGAAGAACCAGACGATCCGAGCCGAGTTTTCAGACAAAAAGGGGTCCTAGCCGAGCTTCATTAGTGTGGGGTTACACTGTGTGTTGTTGCTTTTTTTATATATAAACATCAGTGTCCGAGTAGTTTTCTGTTTATAAACAATCAAGAACATGTGTTCAACGTCGACAACGACACAGGTATATGATGGTTTATACACAACCATTGGTCCATGAAAATATAACAGTCATGTCTGTTCATCCCAACCGATTCTTGGCATTATTCTTGTAAAGATGGTCTCATTCCTAAGCTGAACTTTCTTGGATCGGATTGAGGTGTGGTTCCGCTCAGATCTAGATGCATTCTTAATCTAAAAGATTAATTGTAATTTACGTGATTTAAAGATTTATTTAGGCAATTAATTCCTATTTCAGTCACGTAAATTATTTCGAGTTTAAAGCACACTCTTGAGTCCGATTATTTTGTATTCTTTTTTCCCCACGAAAAACATGTTTGCTTTTCCCCTAAGCAACAGCAGCAGTCCTTCTTTTCTTCTTTCCTTCTTTTCTTCTTTTTTCTTTAACCAAATCATACACGAACGAGGTTCGTCGAGCAAAACACCCATCTTTTATTCTGTCACCTTGGACTCCCAACAACGCCTAAATTTGAATAATCATTTTATTCTTGTATCTGAAGTGTTCCAGGTTTGCACGTTACTACTTCCCTACAGCGAGCACATGCCAACCCTGGTCACTTATTTCTATGCTTCTCCATACTGTTACAACACATTCTCTCTTTAAAAAGAGATCAGTCTATTATCAATCACCAGAAGCACCCCTACCAGAAAATGCGAAGGGAATCTTCTAATACTATTTTTGAAGAGCCTGGTTGTAATTTTCTTTTTCCCCATCTTCCCGTCTTATGTCACAATTTCCTACGATGGAAAAAAGATTAAAAAAAAACTGTTTTTTATTTGTTTTGTTACTTATGATAGTTGTGGATACGTCCTCGACAATCAGCCCAGTCGATTTGGATCACTCTTGCTGCTCAACTTACTTCTGGCGAGCTAATAGTATAGTGTTGTTCAGTTCGAGTAGGTTCACCCTTCCAACCTTTACCTTTTCTCTTGGAGAAAGAGTTTATTGCTAATTGCTTGGAGCGCCTCTACCAAAAGTTAGACACAGACGAAAATAATAAATATGGACTTTTTGTATTTCCTAGGAAAACGAAATATTTTATTTATTTCACACAATAAATCCATTGTTTTGTACTCACTACAAATACCGATGGAAAAAAAAAAACTAGAATAGGTAACCGTCGAGAATTCGTAAACAAAACAATATGAAAACAACAAATAATTTATATTTTTTAATTGGAATTCATTATTGAGATGAGTATTATTTATTAATTTATTTATTGCGGACTATTATCCTCATCTTTATTAGTTGTTGTTTTCTGACGTTTCAGCAAACTATTCCTCTGGCCTTCATCAGGTGATAACCGCGACGGGATAAGAATTCCGAATCTCACCACGATTTGGCCAAGTAAGCCTCTGGCCGGCTTTGGGTAGAATTGAACCGCTATCTTCAGACAATTCTCACCTGGAACCGTAGAGATTCAACGTCTCTATCCAATGTGCCACGAGCTCCGAAATAATCCAATAATTTATTGCAAATGTTGTTTTCGTCATATTATGCTTAAATTCCATTAAGGTACCATAAAAAATCGGTTCTTCGTTTTAATAGCCAAATTCGCAAAAGAAGAAACTGAAGAGTTCGAATCATAATAGAAGTGAGGTAATTATTTTCTGAAAACTGGAAATCTTTTGCCAATTTTGCGAAACTCAGTTTTCGCTAATTGCCTTCGGAAACTGTTTTCAGAAATAATTAATTTTCTACCTTATCGTGTTTCGTAATTTTTGGATATGTTTATTACTGGGACATGACAATTAAGTGTTATATAGGGTTATATAAAAGAGAGTCTTAGTGATAAAGAGATGTTGTATCTTAGAGAGGAAGGGATGTTGATGTACTCAGAGAGAGATGTTGTAAGAGTTCTAGAGAGGGATGTTGAAAGAGACTTAGAGAGATTGTTCCTGTTATAAGAGATAGAGAGAAGTTGTAAGGAGAGATTCTTATATATGAAAATGTTCATTCCTTGTTGTGTAGAATGGAAGAAGAAGAAAGCTCTTTGAGTGAGGACATAGTGTTCAGACAGTTCGGACATGATGATGTTGAGACGTGTATGTAAAGACATATAACACAAATATATAATACAATTCCACTTTACCTTTTTGTAAGAATCATAAGACACAAGACGAGCTTTACAAAAAACACTTGATGGTTTATTTCGTCACACGGCCGTGTTTCCATCATCAAGAATTCAAAGTCTAACATTTTTCCTTGAAGTGACGTCTCGCTTCTAGACGTCTGACTGTTTCTCTATTGCTATTTCATTTTCATTTTAAACTAAATTCTCCATTTTTATACTTACATGAAAAGGGGACAGCCCTTATCATGTAACATAAATAGATACCATCGGTTTAAATTCAATGTTTAGAATTTCGAATTTCATTATTTTAACGAAGACGCGCCAAAAAATCTATTTAAGTCAAAAATCCATCAGTTATCTTTTAGGGACTCCTTGAGCATCTTACACATACTAGAAAGAATACTTGTCGCATGAAGGGTACTCTATTGTGTATGTATGATCTATTTTTGTCATCTCTCTTTCACACACACACACATACACACACACACATACATTTGACATCTCTGTTCTCGTTTCAGATATCTGTTATATCGTTAATTTCAAACACTTCCTCTTCAATGAAACTTTCTCCGCCATTCAAAACGGAAGATGGTGGTGGCTTCCCCTACAAATCGAAAAAAAAAATCTCATTCTCTTGTTTGTCCGCACTTGTTTCTTTGCCAAACTCATAACCCTAACCCCACTCAGCTGCATCAACAAACAACAACCTCGCACACCAACCTTAAACCTAACTTTAACCCACCACGTCACCCAAACCATCGCTATAATTCACAAAACGCAAACATCAAGCCTCGGCCAAAGCGAGTGATTTATTCAGCTTTTATTGCTCGTCTACAAAATACAATCCCCGGAAAGATCAACACAGGAAAGCAAATTACGTGAAATGGAAAACTATAAATAAATGAAAGAAAGAACGAAGTAAAGAATTAGAAAGAAAGGAAAAATAAAGAAAGGAAGAAATAAAAGGCGATGGAGAAAGGATGAAACACACAAACAATTGAAATAAATGAAAGAACTAGAACGAAAACAATATAATTATATAGCATTATTATTATTATTATTATTATTATTATTATTATTATTATTATTACTATATAGTTATTATTATATAAAATCTTATTCCTATATAAAATTTTATTATTATATGGAATAATTATTATTGTGTGGAATACTATTACATAGAATTATTATTATTATTATTATTATTATTATTATTATTATTATTATTACACTAGCAGGACCCGTTAACCGGCGTTGCCCGGTGGAAGCATGCCTCCCACTCGCAAAAAATTAAAGTACGGTTGTTGGTGGTGGTCAATCCTCAACGTCCTAATGTTAAGAACGATTTTTGGAATAGACACTCCCAACCTCCTCATGTTAAGAACGTCGTATGAAATAGGCATCCCAAACCTCGCTTTCTGGTTGCTTACCGAATAGACACCCCATTTTATGAGGGGGCGGATTTGCCCCAAATTTAACCTTGATATTCGTTGTTAGGATACCCCTAAAAAAAAAAAATGGGGGGGGACAGTGTCGGGCAGAGAGAAGTAGATTTGGTTATCGCGCGCGTGTGTACAACATTGAATTACAGTGCATAATGCATGCCATCATATCTCGAAAACTATTGTCCCCGCCAAATTTTCTCATTTCAAAGTGTCTTATTCAACATATTCTAAAACCTATAAAAGCCGTCATTTTAAAGGAAATTGTGCAGGTGGGGCTAAGGTAAAAAAAAAATTACCTAAAAAAAACGCTAATGTCTGAGCAGTGTCGATAATGATTTCTGAAAAGAGAAGTGAACAAAAAACAAATATATAACAAATAAGTTTATCCGTAGGCAATGTAATAATGGGTAAATTTGTAGTTTAGCTTCAAATAGTTTAAAGTTCGTTGACGGTCGTTATCGTCACATTTACTTAGCCAAGCATGGGTATTTTTCATCATAGTTTATTTTGTCAAGTGATTACTAATTTAAGAATTGAGTAAACGTCTCTACTTAAACAATTCTAAAAAAATTACATTGAAATAGTATAAGCACCTCGGTTATATTAAAAAAATGTTTTTAATGAAATTAACTGATAAAAAACGAAAGAGTTCGGTTCGTAATGTGTAAATAGTTTCCAATTCATTAACAGTCCTTATCGTCATTTTTACTTGGCCAAACACTTGAAATTTTCCGTCATTTTATGTGTGTTTCTCAATTGCTAGCTAATTTCAGATTCGAGAAAGCGCCTCTTCCTCAAAAATAAAGAATTTAAAATAGTACATCTCCGCCCATTTTAAATTTGAAATAGTACATCATAATTTTTTTTTTTCAATTTTCACCCCAAACAAGGCACAGTGCCACTTTGAAGCAGGGGGCTACTATCAGGGACTTAATTTGCAGGGGCATTATGAAGGGACATGAGTAGAAAGATGTTTGTTCACATTACACTTGAACTTCTGCATATCAGTACAGTTGGGAAAGCAGAATCCCGGAAGGGAGTTCCAAAGACCTGCAGTGCTGGGGAAGAAACTATTGGAGTAAAAGGCTTTCTTGCACTTAGGGATTTTTACTGTAAAGGGATGAGACTTACTAGCTTGTCGGGTTTGTCAGGGGTAGTTACGTCGAGGAGGTACAAGTGTTGATTGATCAAATAATGTTATTTTTATAAACAAAATCATTTTTAAACGATTTAAAGCGATTAATGTGAAATCGGTAGTATTAAAAGACTGATCTCGCAAGTTTGAATCATTGTGGTGTCACGGAAGGACGTTTTCCTTAAAATATTACAACAATCTTATTACGAGGTGGAACGATAAAATTATCTCCCTAAAGAAAACAACACTTTTTAAAACTTTTATTTTAAAAAAAAAATCAATTCAGGTAACTTGATTATGTAGTAGAGCTTACATCTATTCAATGTAGCCGCCTTCAGCCTTCATCACCGCCTTGATACGGGTCTGGAACTGGAAGTATGCTTTTTCTACAAACATGGGAGCGCAGCGAATACTCGATGGACAGTGGCGATCAGACTGACGTTAGTGTTGTTGGAGGTCATGTTGGTGATGTTCTCAACGCATGACTAAACAAAGTAATCCAGCGAGTTCAGGTCGATGGAGGAGGGAGGCCAGTGAGAGAAGGGTACAAAATCGTAACACTCCTTCTGAAGCCAAGCCTGGGTCTCTTTGGACTTGTGGGCTGGTGCTGAGTCCTGCTGACACACTCAGGGTCTGCCAGCAGCAATCTGATTGCACCAGGGGATTACCATATCCAGGTACACTTTGGTGTTGACTTTCAAGCCGACTTCGAAGATGTGAGTTGGCATGATATGGTCCTTACTTGAAACTACGCCAAAGACCATAACTGTGGCTGGAAAGGATCGTCTGATGCATTGAGCTGTGTCCTCAAGCGTTGAACTGCCCAGATTTACATTTTGAGGGTGCTGGCAATGGTCCTGTTGTCATAACTTGGATTGGTAGAGAGCATGAGTTGTACAGCAGCACGTCTCTGATCTTGCTCATTGAACATTGTGGCGGACATGATCGCTCTTGGGATTTGTATACACTTGCCAACTAGTAGACAGGTTTTCATCAAACGGAAATGAAATCATGTCGTCTTTTTTGGGGCGACATTTTTATCGTTCCACCCTGCAATGGCTCTTCAACTTTTTGAGTTACAAAAATAAGAGGCTTTACTTTTAGAACGACCCTCCTATGACAAAGCATTTTCCAGACATGCATGCACAGCCATGGTTCATTGCTAACAAACGTGTATTGAAACTAATGGTGGTGACTATGTAGAAAAATAAATTCGGGAGCACAAAAGTCGCTCGTTTTATAACCCTCCTGCACCGGGAGCAGAGTTGGGGCGCACCTTAAAGGTAACCCCACTTACGACGGCTTGAGGTTACATTTTGAAAAATAAAATAGAATAAAATTCAATAAATTTGTCAAATAAAATTCAATAACTTTACGTCTGGCCCCTTCAAGTTTCCAACGACTTTTAATCTTCTTCGAAACTTTTCAAAATCTTTTGAGAACATTTAACTCTCCAACTCCTTTAAACTGGCAAAGACTTATTCGTAACTCCTTGTCGTGGTTTGATCGTCTAGTTTTTATCTTTGTCTTTATCTTTTCTTCGTCTAATTGTTAGGACTTTAATAACTATGCCAGACGCTCGATGGTTGCTGAAATTCATCGCTTTTCTACTTGAACACACAACTCGTGCATAACCCTAAGTTGATGTGGCAGTTCTGCTCTCATGATAGCTGGTCGGTAACATTATCACAAGGCTACTTCGGCTGGTCGTCTGATGTTGGACGTTGAGGAAGAGGTCCTCTTTCACGGGCAGGTGCATCGTTCTCTGCTGCATCTTGAAACATTGGTCTAGGGAAGAATTCATTTCACAACCACAGGTAAACAACAAAAGAAATCACAAATGCAGTCTTTTTAGTAACATAGATTATTCAACGTTGTTACAGATATAGTCTCAGTAAGGACATGAGCTAGGAGCCTTTATAAGCTTTGTAAATCAGACTGACTTTTAGGTGCAGGTTTAAATTAAGTTTTTTCAACCAGGTCGTTGGACGACATGTCCAACGGGCTGTAAACGGACTCTGCTCACCAACGAATTCTCCCCAACTAGCTAAAAAAACATGTCTTTATATTATCTCTATAACTTTTAGGTTTTGCCTCCTTTCTATTTGGGGCTTTGGCTTTCTTTTTTTCTCTCCGTCTCTGCCTCTATCTGTCTGTCTGCATCTCTCTCCCTCTTTGTTTCTGTCTCTATCTCTCTCTCTGTACCCTTTACCATTACTCGTGGGAGAGGTTTCCCAAAGACTATATGTATAAGGTAGGATAACTGAGTCGGTCATCATAGTTAACCCTCTTTCCAAAGTGATTTCACGGTCAATCGAATAATTAAAACCGCTCGACAGTTTAGCTACTTGACTTGATCCTATGGTGGCCCCTCAAATAAAACTCAAGTGGTCATTTCCACAGATTCACAATCTGCTTCATTTTATGATCCCAACTGAGGTCCAGTATGCATGGGGGGGGGGTCATTTTGATTATCTGTTAAGAAAACAGATTTGTTCTTTTCATCATCATCATCATCATCATCATGATCATCATCATGATCATCATCATCATCATCATCATCATCATCATCATCATCATCATCATCATCACTGTTACATCCAACAATGCGAAATCTCCTGAACTCATGTTAAAAGGACCACCCAGGAGACTGATCCGCAACAAGCAAGACAACCTGACGTTGTCCGGTCCACAGAAAATAGAAGGCATTACTTTTGGAATGGCCATCATATATATATATATATATATATATATATATATATATATATATATATATAAATTAAAAAATTAACTTTAAAAAATAATAATAATAATTAATAATAATAATTAATAATAATAATAATCTATGTATTATTACGATAGCGTGTGTTCTTTTGTGTGTCACGCTTACATCCAGATTGTTTAATTGGTATGTTCTATTTCTTGCCATAAATAATTTTATCAAGTTTGGATTTCGGTTTCGACTAATATCATTTAAATCATCTTTTTTTTATACATGATTTTATCTTCATAAGTTTTTATTTCGGTTTCGATTCAAGCTAATGCACCCAAGTCATATGGATATATATATTTTTTTACATCGCAACTTTATAACATGTAAAAATCGATAGAATATTAACTCTGTAATAATATATACAAAATCTGCAAGAATTAAAATATCATATTTAAGCGTACTTTACGACAGGGCTTTACTAGGCGTTCGTGCTAGCTTAGATAAATACTTTTGCATTTTTAACAAAAAAGCTACAATAACATCGGAGCGTCTCCATATACGCTGAACATCTACAGAATGCCAACATCAATATAGTACATATGAATGAGTCTCCTGTGGAATTTTCACAGGCCCCGCTAGTTACTATTAAAAACATTAGATTAAAATTAGAATATAAAAATGTTCTTCTCAATAACTTGGTCTTTCTTCTAAATGTAAACTAGACTGAACCAAGAACTTGCTTATCTCCCTTGGATTATTTATAAATATTTTTGTTTCGTTGTTTTTATGCATAATAAATACTTTTTATTTGTCTTTAAGTTCTTTAAATTAAGTTAATGAAGACAAGAAAGGAAGTCTCATTTTAACATGTAATATACCACTTTATTTGTCATCTTCGTTAGTAGCGTGTACACAAGAGAAACGGGTTAGTAGGAGAGTTCAGTGTTTGTGCACGTTTGTATCTATAGTAGTCATGGAAAGAGTTCCTGATGTGGAGACGAAGATTAAATATAGGTCAGGCCTGTTGAAAGAGAGAGAGAGAGAGAGAGAGAGAGAGAGAGAGAGAAAAAAAAATGTTTAATGGGTTTACGTGTAGGAGTGTGTGTCCAAGAGTAGAAACAGAGCAAAGGGGTAGTGTCTTGTGGAAGAAAGGAGTATGTGTGTGAAGCGCACGTGAAAACAAGTTTTGGTCCAGGTGAATGTCTGCTGGCAGCGAAAGCCAAAGAGAAAGCGGGTTTGCGATTTCGCCTTTTATGTACTCGGTCACGCCATTGAGAGCTGTCTTGTGTTTGGATAAGCCAGTGAGAAAATGTATTTCAAATCTCGAGCCGCGAGAACTAGCTTCTGCCTATGATTGTAGCAAGTTTCGACTGATAAAATTCTGAGTTTCAGTTAGTTTTATTTTTTAATATACGTTGTGTGTTTAAACACGTAACAGTGGACTTATCTGCGTTTGTTTTTTTTTGTTTTTTTTTGAGGGGGGGGTTCTTCAAGATGGCGACGCAGGTTTTTACTTCCTTATAAAATTTGTTTTCCTTAGTTAAAAATAAAATTATTTGATCAATTTACATGATTTTTGGAATATGGTATTTTTTTTTTCTATAACAGGTACACACATTATAAAGATTTTCCTGTATTTTCTGCATTTTCTTTTAAATTAGGTTGAATTCTAAATAAGAACCAAGGATTGAAAAATGTTATAAAATAAATGACCTGTTCTATTTCGATTTAAAACAAACAAAATTAACCTCAATTTTCCTGTTCCAAAATTGAAAAGCCGTTTGGTTATCCATGTCACTCACTGTAAAATGGTCAGAAAGTAGGCGGCCATTTTCGTTCAATTTTTGATAGAAATGAAAATGTTTAAATGGTTTTGTTTTTATCTGTCTTTGTTGATATTTTATTCTGGCATTTTACATATAAGCGAAAGAAATTTTGAATGAATGTTTTTTTTTTGTTTTCTTTTTTCGAAACAATAAAGAATGTCTTTTGAAAATAAGTCAATAATCTTCTCGATGAAATGATAGAAGAGATGAAAGGTTGTCAACTATGAGTAACGATTGAAAATACTGAATGCGTAATTTGTCATTAAAATGCATGAATTGTCCAACAAAAATAAACAAACGAGGTGCTTCTACCTTGCAAGCGATAGGTACATGCAAAATCTCTGCTCTGGTGCAAGTCAATGACAGGAATTGCTTTCGTACCATCAATATCTGCGACAAAAGTAGGAAACTTTCAGGTCATTAATGCATAATTTCAGTCATCATAACAATGCAATTTGCAATCTCCTCTGATCCAGTCGGACAAAATAAAAAAAGTAGGAGGCATTACTTTTGGAATGTTCTTCACACGCGCATGCTCGTGCGCGCGCGCGTGCGTGCGTGTGTGTGTGTGTGTGTGTGTGTGTGTGTGTGTGTGTGTGTGTGTGTGTGTGTGTGTGTGTGTGTGTGTGTGTGTGTGTGATAACTAGGTACGTGCAAAATGAATGACGATGCTCAAAATGTATAAACATTTTGATCTCTTCCTCACCAAAAAGCAGAAAATTAACCAATTTTACTGAAATTTTCAGTATTTATCAAATAATGATCACGGAAGGAATATAATGAACTCATTATTTTTATTTAAATCTTAGTGGAAATGTATTATTTTGTTTAAACAAAAACTACCTTTACTAAAGTTATGGTTTTCAGTAATAAAAAAAATTTAATGAATTTATTTTGGCTTTTTTTATGGAAATATAGGCATCGTAAATTTTAACAATTAAAAATATTTAATTTTTACAAAAATATTAGAAAAAAGCTCCTCAAGTTCGTATTAATTAATTCGATATAAATCGAAGAAAAATTAATTTCTTGGCCTACTGATATAATCATTAAATTAAGCATTGTTTATTTAATATTTTCACACAAAATTATAATTGCAAAAAAATTTTTTTTTTTTAGATTACATGTTTCACGTAATTTTTATATGTAAGATTCTAATATTTTCCTTGCTTAGATGAACGGGTAACTTTCGACATAACATAATTTTTATATAATCTTGAAAAATAAAAAAAATAATAATTTAAATGCAGGAAACCATTTTAAAAAATGGTAAACATTATACAGACGTTCACCATAGAAATATATGGATGCACGACTGGGGGAAAAAAAAAAAGAAAGCCAGCACATTCTACCTCTCTTTAAGTACCTGACGTCATTTTAAGACAGCCTTTCGACTTTCTGACATTTTGAGCTTCCGTGTATTCTATGTTTATGCAACTTCTGTTTTGTTGTGATTCTGCGAAGACAGACTCTCTCGCTTTTATGGGTTAATTTTTTTGTACAAACAGTGTGTGCGTGTTTTTTTTTAAATTCAATATCTTAGGACTTTCACAAGAAACACTCGTCTAGCTGTACACACTATCAATAATTCCCCCCACTCTTTATCTGTGCCTAAACCTAAACGTAGATTCCATGAACAAAGCTTCTTTCTTAGAACTGCACGCCTGTGGAATTGTCTTCCGTTTTCTTGCTTTCCGGCTGACTACAATATGGTTGTGTTCAAGTCTAACGTAAATAAGTTCTTGATGAGCCGTTCTATATAAGTTATCAAATTTACCAAATTTTCATTACTAATCATTACTATGTTGTCCAATTTCTACTGTACACTCTTTAACCCTTATCCTTGAGTGGCCTCTTGGCCTTGATAAGTGGTGATGCCTATGTAAAAAAAAAAGAAACTTTACTAATTATCTTTGAAATAGACTCCAAAAAAACTAATATTTATCTTTCAAAGGACTTTTACAATGAATTTATTTAACTTCAAAATTTAGATGAATTTGTTAGCTCGCCATGTCGCCGTGAAAACAATTTTTATTATAACTTTTTTTTTTTTTTTTTTTTTCACGTGTACAAATATATATTTTTTTCTTTTGGAAATTAACTTTAGTTCTTTAATCTTTCAAATACAATCAAAAAGTAGTCGGAAAACTAGAAAAGAATTCTGATAAACGGCTTTCAAAACTATCTCCTATTTTTTCCGCCATTTTTGCCCGTACCCAGTAAGAGAGAAATTCGAAAATCGAAATATTGAATTTCAAGTAAAACAAATGATACCTATAATTTTCATGCCGCAAAGAATAACATATCCAAAAATTACGAAAAATGATAAAGTAGAAAAATAATTGTTAATGAAAAACACTTTTCGATAAAGGTTATATGAGAAACAAATGTATCCGAAATTTTAAATCGCGTTTGGGTCAAGTGACGTAAGCAAAAGGGGAAGTAACTCAGTTCTCAGAAATTCAGAAATTCAGAACTTAATTACGTTCCCTGTCATTTTTTTCTAGTGAAATTGTTCGATTTTGCTTGATTTCACAAATTCTTTTTTTCATTAATAATTCTTTTTTTCTATCTTATCGTTTTTTCGTAATTTTTGGATACGTTACTCTTTGCGACATGACAGCTACGTAAGTACCATTTGTTTTACTTGAAATTCAGTATTTCGATTTTCGAATTTCGTTCTTACGGTGCAGAAGCACCACAACAGGTTTATCAATATCCGTAAGGATGGGTAATGTCTGGGAAAATAGTCTCATGACAACAGAACAGATACTACACTGCCCTTAATTAGGCATTGTAAGATGGCACATTAGTCTGATATTTTTTAGTAAACTTCATTGACTATTAAAATGTAGTACAGTTAATAGAAGTAATAGTATGGTTTCGGCTTCAGATACCAAATATCTAACAGTAATAGATTTAATTTGATGTATACAATTGTTCAAAGGCTTTTAAGTTAACCTTCTTAGTTGAAAGAAGTCACTAAAATTACTTATTAACTAGTCGGAAGACTCAATGTTGATCAGGATTTTTACTAGGTTGCTCCCTGTCTCTTAAAGGGTAATTGTTTGGATTTCTCTTGCACTTTGTTAGGCAAACGCTGGATAACGCCAGGTTTATCTATCTATCTATCTATCTATCTATCTATCTATCTATCTATCTATCTATCTAGTGGAGTAACTAACAGAGATTTAATCATGGGAAACAATAAGTTGAGCGAGCATACAGGTGCAGAAAGGGTCAAAGGGCCATGTTCTGACATGTATCAAACTTGGTTGACCGGCCAGTTTGCACTGGAGGTATCCGAATCGAGACAGGACGCGGTGTGTCACGTGTTCCGGTTTGAATAAGCTGAGTTAAGTCTAGTGAGTTGGTTTTGAGACGCCAAGAAAGACAGATGGGTTAAAATGGGTCTCCCCATGAGGGAGGGGGGAAGAACCCACTCCCCAAGCCACAGATCGTCGTTCACTCCAGTTCTGCTGTGACGAAATGCCTGGGAGTGAATAAAGAATATATAAAAACACACATTCGTCTTCAGTTCTTGTCTTGAAACGTTTCCTTTAAACAGGTTTCTACTCCCCCAAGGACGCTTGGCGAATCCTCCAGAAGCGACCAGCAGCAGAAACAGGTATGTCTTCATGTTACGTGTATCATATTTTCTGACACGCACGCACCAACACCAATAGACGAGTAACGGACGATTAAATAGACATTAAGGGATTTAAGTATTCTGAGGACAATAGTCCGTAAAATAGTTTGTTAGACAAAACACAGTTAAATAACACAAAGTTAGATAATACACAGATAATACACAGTTCAATAACACATAGTAAAATTCTCGTTACGATATTTCCAGTAATGTTGGGACGATTAATCGGAAAAAACGTAACTTTTGAAATATCGGAATTAGTATCGGAATCAGAAAAATCTGTGCATATTGTCTGGTGTCAAAAAAAAAAAAAAGAAAAGAAAAACAGACAAAAGAACTCTTTCACTCTCTGAAGATGGACTTGCTACAGTCCGAAATTAATGAGAAATATTTCAACTTAAAAAAAAAAAAGAAAAATAGAAAGAAAGAAATTGAATACTTCCTTCTTTTAATAAAATATTTTGCCATCTTTAACGTGTTTTAAAAACAGTTTTATTTGTTGATTCAAAATTTTAGATCCTTTTAATTGTTTATTTGTTTTGTTTTGTTTTTTTTTTTGGGGGGGGGGTCGGCACTTCTGCAGAACACAGACCATGATGAAATAATAATGCTATTATTTAGAAATCTATTCTTAACATTAAGAAAGGAGGAACTTTTAAAACTATTCTGCATTTTAACCTAACAATTTGAGAAATAAAAGACACCGTAAAAATTGAATTTTATTTGAAAATCCCACCTGAAAAATAACTCGGCCCGTTTTTGTTAAAAACTTAATTTTCCATTGCTGATACTAATGGTAAATATTTATGGATTCGAAACTTCTAGTAAAACTAAAATCTATATACCGCCCGCCCCCACAAGTGTACTTTTATGCTTGTGAAAATATATGCACATATTACATAGGTTTTTACGGAAATCCAAAATTTGTTTAAATACTCTATAGTTAAATATTAAAAGGTTTAAGAAGAATTGGAATCGGTTATTGTATCGGAATCAGGAATTTAGAATAGAATCGGTAATTGCATCGGAATCAGCAAAAATATTAAGATCGTCCCATCACTATTCCCGAGTACTCAAAAGTGATACATAGAGCACTATATTTTTACTACAACAAATGCAGATAACCTATCGCTGGTAGTTTCCATTTCGTTGCTCCTATAGGGACGTGTGATTGCCATTGTTCAAATTTCTTTTCTTCAAGATGGAATAAACAACAATCTTGGCCTGATTTCTGCAATGTAAATTTTTTTGTCAGCGACTAAAATGCCCGCATCCCCCGACATCGATATTTGTAAATGGATGTGTGGAAGAAAAGAAACAGCTCTATTTAGGCACTTTCAATTCTTCACTATCTGCTTTGTAAAAGGATGTCGTATTCCTTAACGCTCGTGCGACGTCAAAGTCACACCAGTCATGTGTGACTGTGAAACTCGTGTGACTGTGACGTCGCCCGAGCGTTAAGAAATAGTTTTTTTTAACCCTTTATACCTTGACGTTTCTGAATTTTTTTTAGATGAGGAATGATTATTTGTATGATTTGGATCCATCTGACTACTGCTCTCATCTTAAGTGTGATTTTCACAACGTTTCGACTTTCTTCGGGTGTATCTTGTCGAACTCGGCAATGCTTCTGTCGAATTCGATCATTTGGACGGAATTTCGAGCGGAACACTTTATTTACTTCACGAGGGTTGCATGTTCTTGCTCCGCCAGCCATGACTGAATAGAGGTCCTAAGTAATTCGCAATTGTATTTTTCGGTCCCTCACACTGAGGATTGAACTTTCAACCTTCAAGAGAATACCACTTTTCTACAACTGATTTTTCCCCAATTACTCTAACCTCTGCGTCACAGGTCCTTGCAAAGTAAATTAACAAACACACATACACATTGCCACGCTGCCGAATACTCACATACATATATTATTTATATACGCATATTCGCACTATGAATATTTTGTTACTATTTACTGAACTTTCTTTACCAAACACGTGTTTGTATTGTGAACATTTTTATCACTGAAAGTAACTTTTATATTCTTATTTCTTCTTATAAACTCTCGTATTCCTCATTTTCTCTGTTACAAAACTCTGTTTTTAGGCTAACTGGTAACCCTTCTATTATTTCAATGTTTCGTTTTATTTCTATCTTTGCATGCATGCTCCTTATAGCCTCCATTTTATTTCTTTCGCTATAACAACTTTTATACACAATTCATATTAACTGATGGCGTGGTTCTTGTCAATATTCAAAAACGCTATCGTCATCCAAGATGGTTTCTATCAAAACCAGGAACAAGGCCACTGAACACAGAGAGAGAGAGGGGGGAGGAGAGAGAGGGGGAGGGAGAGAAAGAGAAAATAGAAAATGTGAATAAAAGAAAGGGATTGACTAAAATAAATCAATGAAACGCATGAAAGAAAGGAAAAATGCAATTCAGAAAGTGAAGAGATGGGGAAGGATGAGGAAGAGGGAAAGAAGAAGAAGTGGTGGAAAACAGAGGAAGAAGGGAAAGGCGTGAGAAGTGCAAAATGAAAGAAAATGTCACGTTTAAAAAGAAAACAAAGAAAAACGAGGCAAAGCGAATAAAAAAAAAGGCAATAATAATAATCAAAGAAAAGAAAGAATGAAAAAAACTGGAAAAGGAAACGAAAAATAATTTTAAAAAATCACGAACTTAAAAAAAGCCAGAGAAAAATGAAAAACATATAAAAATGAAAGAAAAAAGTAAAGAAATTAAAAACGAAATAGAAAGGCGTTTTTACCCCCCCCCCTCCACTCCAGGGGGTTAGACACAAGGTCAAGTGTGGGTTAGTTGAAAGTGTTTCTGTGGAACGAACTGGATTCGAACTTGGCACACCCAAATTTTCATTACGCGTTATTAACAACTTAGCCACCGCCCCAGTAAAAGTCCTGTAAAATCTATGAAAGAAGAACAAAAAAAAAAAAAAAAAAAAAAACGGATTAAAAAGGAGGAGAAAAACATAACTAAAAATAAGAAAGAATGAAGACCGAAAAAGGAAGATGGGGGAAAAAAAAAAACGTCAGAAGAAAGAGCGAGAGAGTGAGAAGAGAGGAGAGTGAGAGTTATAGAAAGCGAGAGAGGGGGGATATTATTTTTATTTTAAACAAAGAAAAATTAAAAACAGAAAAACAAGAAATGATAAAATAAAATGAGTTGTTAAGAAAAGGTGGATTTAAAAATAAAAAATAAGATGGATTTTTTTTTTAAATGAAAGATTTATTTTTAGTTTATTTATTTACTTTATTTTATTTTTTTTATTTAAATGAATCTAAAACATTTCTCCCAAATGGAAACGGACATCTACCGTTCATATTTACACATTGTTCGTTGTTTGACATTATCCAAACGTGTGAATATGATTCAAAATTAAAAAAAAAAAAAAAAAAAAATTTTTAAACTATTTTGATGTTTGTTTCTTTAAGGCGTTGTGACTCAACACGCCAATGGCGGAAGGATGTCGACCATTAGCGTTTCCAAGAATCAACCGGCAAATTGTTTTCTTTTGTCTGTCTTTTAGGAATCGGTGCGGTGCGGTGGTAGGGAGATCAGGATCAGATTGGGCTAGATTGGTTGATTTTGTTGAGAAGCCCAAAACGCGAGACACGAGTGGGAAATTTGTAGATTTTAACGATGTTCGAAAATGGCAACTGATTGCGGCCATCTTGAAAAATGGCAATTTTCCAACATGGCCGCAATCACAATTTGATCGACAAGAAATAAGTTTTATAGTTACAAGGCGAGTCAAAAGTAACCCGGCAGTCGGTTCCCTATTGCTTATCATAATCAAATTTCCTTTATTCCATAAACCATTTTCAATCTCATATAATTCTTCATATTTCAACTAACAATCTATCCATCTCATTAACCCTTACACTCATACAGAAATACAGAAATTTATACAGAAATTTTTTACAGATGTAAAAATTTATACAGAAATCTTTTACAGATGTAAAAAATTAAACATCCAATGTAGCAGCAAATCCTGGGAACATCAACCTAAAAGAACAGTTGGAAATGAATTATATACCATACATTACGACCATGTAATCCCTACAACCACCTACCTTGAGAAATGCTGTTGTGAAACCTGACATAGTTTTATGGAATAAGTCAGAAAGAGTCAGAACCTTGGTTGAAGTGAGTGTTCCTAATGATGGATGTCTGAACAGAGCTGAAAGGGAGAAACAGACCAAATATCAAGGTACCATGTATGATATGGAAAGAAACTGGAATCTTAGGGAGATATCAATCATACCAGTTATCATAGGTGCTACAGGGCTTATGAAGAAGAACTTGAAGTCCTACCTAACTAATATTCCTGGTGAACCAAGTGCAAAAAGAGATCCAGACAATTGTACTTAAGATAACAACGAGGATACTAAAAAGAGCTCTCGGTTGGTTTCAATAAAAAGCAGGACAATGTTGGCAGCTGGTTTGGCTGACCCATACCCAGCATTATAATCTTCAAAGGAAGAAAATTAAAAAATGATTTTTATACATTTTATACTTGATACGTAGTTCGTCGTTGAATAAATGGACAGTTTTCAAGTTTCTAATCAATCTTCTTGCTAAGAACTGGCTGATGTAATATAATGTGAAAAAATACTGTTTGAACATTATTTTTACATGAAGCCTCTAATATTTTGCTGCACAGCTAAATCTTGACAAGAGCATGGAGAGTAAACCAATAGTGATGGAAGAATGTTGAGGGCACTGGAAATCTAGGAAGACATTCTGTTATTCAGACTTCAGGGAACACCACCTGCATTAAACATTGAGAGATAACTCTTAACTGCTTGCATGATAACTCTTATCAGATTATGTATGGATTAATGCTGTCATATTTGGGCAGGTGAATCTCTGTTCTATTTAAGAGTGCTTGATAAAGGTCAGGTATGTTATATAGGCGTTTATATAACGAGTGTATATGTAAATATTTATGTGCACCTGTAATTGTTTATAGTGTTTGTGATTGTATTCTACGTGTCAATATGTGTGATCATCTAGTGTGTGTAATGTTTGCTGTGTGCGTGTGTGTGATTGTTTACACATATACATATATATATATATATATATATATATACATATATATATATATATATATATATATACATATATATATATATATATATATATATATATATATATATATATATATAGAGAGAGAGAGAGAGAGAGAGAGAGAGAGAGAGATAAATTCCCGTTCACATACACCTTACAGGATAAAGCTAGAACCCAGAACTAGATAGAATCGAGCAATTGCATCGACAACGGACAACGCCAGACCCAAAGTGGGTTTCGATGTACTGCATCTCATCAGTGAATGTAGAAAAGGCGGGTCATCCTTCGTAGGGACGTGATGTCCCTCAACAAATAAGGTTGTTCCGTAATCGTGTCTGGGGAGTCGGCTAATTTCAGTTAATGTTTGTAGATGTGATATCTACCGCCTGCATACCAGCAGTAACTATCTTAGTTGTATAGGACGCGTTGCTCGTCACATAGTAGAATGTAGAACTGGATGAAAATATAAGAATTTAAAAAAATCGAGGCATAGTCAATAGATTGCGCCTTGGCCCATTTCGTTAGGTCGTCAGTATTGCACACTTCATGAGTGCGACGACCTGGGTTCGCGCCTATGTCGGAGCACGTCACTGATGAGATGCAGTACATCGAAACCCACTTTGGGTCTGGCGTTGTCCGTTGTCGATGCAATTGCTCGATTCTATCTAGTTCTGGGTTCTAGCTTTATCCTGTAAGGTGTATATGAACGGGAATTTATATATCTATATATAATCTCCTCTTAATGTCTAATATATATATATATATATATATATATATATATATATATATATATAGCTGCTATCTGAGGACAGTTATTTCCCGAAATATTATACGATACAGAAGTTCCATCTGACCATGCTGAAGCAGGTAAGAACACAATTCAATGTTAAATTATATAATACATACACGTATATTGTATTAATAAAAGATGAATCTGCATGGGTTATTCCACCGTTGCATTTGGTTCAGTTTGCATCCATCTACATTGTAGTACCTTCTACCTTTGTATTTGTTTCGTTTTTCTGTCTCTTTTCTCTTTACTCTGTTGTTGAAATCTATAATTTGTCAGGTTGACTATAATCACATCCGGCTCTTTTGTTTGAATAGTTTTATCTGTTTTTCCGCTCATGTCACAGAAGATACAGTGATTTTCGATTTCCAATAATACAGGGTGGCCCACTTAAAGGTAGCCCAGAAAATGTAGTAGAGCCGAGAAACATTCTTTTATCGTTTAAATTATCTGTAGTTTTATAAAAGATGCTGGAAGTGCTTCCCGTTGACATCTATGCATTTCTGGGCACGTTTGACAACGTTTTCAGCTACTGCCTGTAGATCTTCTCTGGTGATTCTCCTCATAGCGATTGTAATGTTTCCCTTTAGTTGGTCTAGATTGTGAGGATTATTTGCATAAACTTTGTTTTAAAGTATCCCGAAGATAAAAAATCACATGATGACAAGTACGGGAAACATGGTGACCATAACCTTTGGTTATTGTTCTTTCTTTTGTAAACATATCATGAACTCGTGTCAGTGATCTGTGAGACGTGTGGCATGTAGTGCCATATTGTTGGAAAAAGAATTTCATTTTGTCTTGCTGTATCAGTTGGTCGTTAAGAGAAAAATTAGAGATGTTGGGTCACTTTTAAATGGGCCACCCTGTATCTCTAGTTTGTACTTGTACCATTTGTGTGCATGTTTAAAATGAAAATCTTTGCACAGTTCCCAGTAGACTTGCCTTTCCCATACAGTCGTGCCTTTTTTTTTTTAATTCCTTTTAGGTTTATTTGCTTCATTCACTTATATGATTTACCGTTTCGTCTCTTTGTCCACAGAAACTACATTTACTGCTTTCTTGGTTTCTGTTTATTTTTGCTTTGATATATTTCATTTTGATCGAAGTGTTTTGTATCACTGTTATCAGCTATTTTGTTTCTCTGTTTAAGTGTCCTTTTTGTAGACATGTACAAGTATCATTATTATTATAATTAGTCAGTTGCGATCAGGTGACTCCAAAAACTAGCCAGAACTTTGGCCTTAGTTGAAAGCAAAAAACAGACACTCGAACTTTCTAAATTGAATAACGATTGATAAATATTGGTGCCTTTCCAATATTTCAGGGAATGTATCCAGAACAGGGGAAACAGTGGAGAGAACTAACTTTTCCTTGAAAGATTATAAAGATTACGAAATTTATATTGGCGTAGTGCAAGTTTGGTTTGGAGGAGAATCTTTGCTAATCTATATGAATCAATAACTATAAATTTCAAACAATAAATCCATTAATGCGCATATCTTTATTTTTCTGGATCCAAAACTTTCATTGTATAACGTTATATTTATTGATCACTTATTTCGGTGCATCGGCCAAAAAAAAAAAAAAAAAAAAAGGATAGAAAGCACGGGGGGGGGTACAATACGAAACTCATCATACTCAACAGCAACAGTTCGTACTGGAGTATAATTAACACCTGTGGTGTAAATGTGAGACTAAACCAATCTCTCTCTCTCTCTCTCTCTCTCTCTCTCTCTCTCTCTCTCTCTCTCTCTCTCTCTCTCTTAAAAGTCTTATTACAAGTGACCCATATGTAGGCCACCTCAGTAGGTGGAGGTACTGGCTCCAGTTTGCGCAATCTCTTGTCCGTCCACAACTGTACATTTCTTTTCCTAACGGCGTCTGCTGTGCCAGTCACCACCTTTTTCCAAGACACACGATCTTCGGCCTTTTCTCTCCGGTTATCATACTCATTGGTGCCATTTAGATGTCTCATGTACCATAGTCGTCGTGCTCCAGTTTTTCATGAGCCTTCTTTTAACTCTCCACCGAAAATAGCTCCCTATACACATGACATATCCTGTCCACCTTAGCTGATATGTGGTGATCATTTCTTCAACACTTGGCATTCCTGCACAAAACTATTCCATATATATCTAAACCCACTATGAACCCTAAAATGCGAGTGTGTATATCAAGTCAACTTTATGCCATATTATATATATTAGCAGCTTGGCAAGGCCACAATTGAGACAACCAAGCAAAAAAAAAAATACCCTAAGCAAAATTCATTCCAAAGCAGCAAAACTGAAGCTGGCTTGCCAGGACACTATATATACACATGTAGGCAAATTTAGATATATTTTAATATTTTATTGGTGTGAAAATTTGAGTTATTTTTTTTAAATTGTCATAAATTTTAACCATAGAATAGCATTATAATCCTCAAAAAGCCTGCAAATTTTCAGGTAGCTTTGTGCCATAGAGCCAAAGATATGAGTATTTCAATATTCAATTAGGTTATATATATATATATATATATATATATATATATATATATATATATATATATATATATATATATATATATATATATACCACCTTTTTTGGCAATTTTATAAGTTCCAAACCTCAGCGACTATTGATCAGAATTTAACAAATGAAGACTCGTTGGAAAGGTAGTGACCTGAATTGTGTAGTGGACTATGTGACATTTGCCCTTAAGGTTGCATATTAAAGGGATCATCCATCATCCAGAGCCTATGTTTGCCACTTTTTTACAGCCATAAAATCTTTTGATAAAGTTGCAGTATCTTTCCACCCACAAATAATCTTTTAAAATTACCACTATTATGGGTTTTCGAAGATGCTGAAAATGAAAATAATGTTTAAAATTCCAGGAAACGAGTAGTTTCCAAGACATGTTGAAATTATTGTTTCAAAAATAGGAGGTCACTTTTGTGTATTAATTTAACGTAAAAAGAGCACCCACTCTATAGTCACCTTTTGGAGAGAGGGTCTGTTATTTTTTTTTTTAGGGGAGATGTTAACTGTGGCCTGGTAGATCCACACAAAACCTAACATTAAAAAAAAATTTTTCAATAAGTTTTCGGGTGTGCAGAAAACGAATATCTTTTTTTTTTTTTTTTTTATTACATTTTCACCCCAAACAAGGCACATTGCCACTCAGGTGTAGGGGGCTACTATCAGGGTCAGCAACTACTGGGGCACTATGTAGGGATTTGGGAAGCAAGATGTCGGTTCACGTTGCACTTGAACTTCTGCATGTCAGTACAGTTAGGGAAGCAGGATCCTGGAATGGAATTCCAGAGTCTAGAGGTTTTGGGGAAGAAACTACTGGAGTAGAAAGATCTTTTACATCTAGGGATCTCTACTGTGTGGGGGTGGGATTTAGCTGCCTGTCGGGTTTGTCGAACGTGTCTGCGTCGTGGGGGCACAAGTGTCTGCAGTTCGTCAGAGAATTCACCATTAAAATACTTGTAGAACAAGCAGAGGGATGCAACGTTTCGTCGATGGGACAGAGGATGAAGCTTAGATGCCAGTTCAGGGCCTATCAGATTGGCGACTCTTCATTTAAATTTTCCGCAAATAAGTATTTTTCCGGAGTATTAAGCAAAAATATGCGCTTGCATGTACAACAATGAGCATAACTTATAACATAAAGAATGCTTAATACTCGGAAAATAATTATTTGCGGAAAATTTAAATGCAATATTCGTTTTCAGCACACCCGAAAACCCATAGAAAACAAGTTTTTTAAGGTAGGTTTTGTGTTGATCTACCAGCCCACAATTACCAAATAAAACCCACTCTTAAATAAATAACAGCCTCCCCCCCCCCCTAAAAAAAAAAGGTGGCTATAAAGTGGGCGTTCATTTTACGTTAAATTAATATAAAAAAAGTGATCCCCCACTTTTTGAAACAATGATCTATTCATATCTTAGAAATTACTGGTTTCCTGGAATTTGAAACGTTGTCTTCGTTTTCAGCACCCTCGAAAACCTCTTTAAGTGGTAATTTTAAAGGATTTTTGAAGGTTGGAAAGATACTGCATCTTTACCAATGTTTCAATCATAGGCATTCGTTTTCCTAGTTTTGCATATGAATTACAAAATATCTAATATTTCCCCAAACCTCTGGCCTTGATGGAAGGGAGATTAAAACTTGCTGGGAGACTTGATTCCAAATATTTCTCATATGTTGTATCTCCCCTCTTTGGCTTTCATTCATGAATATATTTTTCCCATAAACACACACACACACACACACACACACACACACACACACACACACACACACACACACACACAAATATACTTATTCAATTATATTTAATCCTTTAATAATACCAATCCTTTACTCATAAAGCACAATTGCAACTATTCTTCCGATTTTTTCGAATTTATGCCCATATTGTTTTTATTTTATTTTAAAGTTATTATTTTGATGAGTTAAGGCGGAAAAAGTTAAAAAGTTGACATAATGATTATATGAATGTGTCTGCGCTACAAAACAGATTCTGTCAAGAATTGAACATTTTAAACGGTAAGATATGGCTAATAAGATATGACTAATAAGATATGAATAACTGAAATCTTTGGTTGTCCTTCCTCTTTCAGCTTTCATTTTTGCTCTGCTACACATTAAGCTCTCAGAGCAAAAATAAAAGTTAAAATAGGAAGTACAACCAAAAGTTTCAGTTAGCCATATCTTATTAGCCATATCTTATAAATTTATTTCAACCCTATAAGCAATAGGGCTTTCTGAAATGAGTATGCTTGCTAAAGAGAGTCACTTGACTGAAGAATAGAAAAACCTATCTTGGTGTTGCTAAGGGAGGGGGAGGGAAAGAGGAGTTGGGATGAGAAGAAGGAGGAGGAACAATACAATACTAGCGACGCGGACGAAGTGATAGCTGCTCATCTTACACACAGCGATCTAATGAGCTAGGCTGTCTGGCCCACATAAATTCTTGGGGTTTCAAGTTCATAACGGAATTATCCTTCACTTTTATATCATCAACTTTCAATCACTATTAAATTGTAAGTTTTACTAATGCAATAAAATTTTAATTTCAGAGATAATAAATTCATACTAGAATTGTCTACAATACCTGTGACGTAGTGGATATTAGTGCTAAGTAATTAATCCGTTCTAAGTGACAGTCTGAAGGTTCGATTCTCGGTGCAGGCGATACTAAGAATACAAATCAAATTAAAAGTTTGATCCATGTCCAAGTAACCTACATTTAAAATTTTAGCCAATTTTTCGGTATTTGTCATCTGAAGGGTCGAGCTTCAAAATGGTACTGATTTGTGTTTTAGGCAGACATGCAAACATACATACATACATTTATATATTGGTAGCTAAATTTTTCGACCCAAACCGATTAAAAAGCTTGCCCTATCTCTGAATACCCTTTATGTAAAATGTCAAATGTTTAGACCAGAGATTGTCTGAGTAATTTGGTAGAGATCGCAAAGGTCAAATTTTTTAAAACTTTGACCCCTATTATGACCCCTTAACATTGTTTTGGACTCAAATCAAGTTATTAAGTTAGATCCCTGTCCAAGGAACCAATATCTAAAATTTCAATTGTTTATACCCAAAATAGGCAGAGGACTTTGGTAGAGTTCTCAAAGGTTAAATCGTTGAACTTTGACCTCTTAACAGCCAAAATTCTGGCCGAAAACCGATCACAAAGATTTTCCTAATCTCAGTACCCTGTATATCAAATTTCGAGTCTGTAGACTGAAATTGACAGAGTTATTGCATAGGGAAATGTACACACACAGACACGTTCACTGTTATAGATATATAGATATAGATTACCTGTAGTGAAGATTGAACCTTCAACTTCCTGAAGACTGTCATTTTGAACTGATTGATAATTGAAATTTTGATCCTCACTAACGGCCACTCTATGAAGAACGAATTCCAAGTTTAATTCGTTAAATTTTATTACTCTGTCTTGAATCAGATTACAACTTTCCAAGAGTGAATTCCTTAATGAAAACCAATTGCCTGTACTGATTTCACACGTCGGAATCCAAGTAAAACCACTAAAACTTTTGCAGAAACAATTTTTTCATGGAAATCGCTCCAAACAAGGTCTGAAACCACATGATATAAAAAGCTGAAACCCCCGTCCCCCCCCCCCCACACACGTTCAAGAAATGTGAGGACTAAAGGACAAAATAAGGGAAGCGAGAGTTAAAAAAATATTATCAGAATCTATTTGACATGAAACTATCGAACATGTCACTTTTCCAAACGGCCTATATTTAGTTATTCTGCATCCTTCGGTTTCACCCTGTGATATGCTGGGATGGCAACATCTACTATTTGTCAGGGTTTTTTTTTTTTTTTGTTGATTATTATCATGTCCGGTCTTCATGCTTGGATGAATGTGTCCATTCAAATTTCTATGGCCCATAGGATTTTATATCTTTCATTCTCAATACTGATTCTGGTTTTTGCCTATGTTATTTACCTCCTCTCTTAGGGAGAGGCTTAATGTTTCACAAGTTGCAACCAAATAATATGTGAACGTTCTAAAAATATGTTGTATTTTCTATGCTCAACAACAGAAATCCTTAATGACTGAGTCAGTCATTCCACGATCGTCCCCAGGGGTGAATTCTCGCTGGAATCAAGGTTGGCATTGGTTCTCTCTCTCTCTCTCTCTCTCTCTCTCTCTCTCTCTCTCTCTCTCTCTCTCTCTCTCTCTCTCTCTCTCTCTTATGGCAGGAATATTAGACACAAGGGTGAGAAAGTGGGATTTGAAAAGCCAGTGCTCTAGAGAAAAAGGACAGACTGAACAGAAATTTGCATGAACGGCCTCATTGGGATTTTCCAGTAGTGACACCCCAGGCGATAAGCAATTAACTATGCCTTTTCAAAGAGTGAGAAGGTAAAGCCTAGGAAAAGAGAGCAATAGTACTGCATGCCCAGAATTCTGTCAATTTGAGTTGTATGCCAGCAGCATTAACCCTACACAACTTGAACCGGTTTCCTCCAAAGGAAGAATTTCCAAAGGAATATTAAATTCACAAATGGTTCCCAGTCGTATGCATATCCAGGTCAGGGAAAATGATTACATTAGGTTCTTGTAATTCTTGCAGGGTGGTATTCCGAACTGATTACCCATCTGATATTGGCCAGGTTCTGGTGATCTAATGAAAACTGGTGACCCAGGCGTGATTGTGCTGTATATCTGTTTGATTTGAGCATAAAACGTCGCCTTGTTGTTGGTTGGTTTATAAAAAGATTTATTCCAAGTTCAGAACAGAAACTTTGCATGTTGTGTGTGAGAGAGAGAACTGACTACGTCAGCCACTCAACATGTGCTGTCCTCAACCTCCGACTTTTCCGTTAACAAACCACACCCATACAATTTGTCTGCATTTTTAAAGTGCAGATATCTCTACAGTTTTTGTTATTTTATTTTTCTAAGTTAGAAAATTTACAAATATTAAGTTTTACTAAGAAATAAGTAAAGATTATATTAAATTGTTCGGATTTTTTTAATTGAAAAAAAAATCGTTATTTTAAGACAAAGTCAATCTGAAAATATGCGCCTTCTTTACACTTGGAAAGCCTGTGTCCTTGAACGATATTAGATATAGTTTCTGCTAAAGTTGTTCCTTTCAGCTGTCAGCATACATGGGGTGATCAAAATACATTTTGTCCATACTGTCACTTATTGGGACCCTATGCCAGTATATAGAGATTATGCTAACTAGTATGAATTTCGGCAAAGGTTACAAAGTACATTAGGATAACCAGGCAGCAACCGGAAATAGGCCCACCTGCAGCTAGGGTGATTGAAGAAGTGGTTCAAAGATTAGCTCCCCTAAACAAAACACGCTAGAAATGCAGGTGTTGAATGTTATGACAAATATTACATGACGTGTTCTAGGGACATAACAGAATTTCTACCAATCAGAGTCTGGAAGCAAGAGAGACGACATGCATCTGCAAATGTAGAAAGAATCTAAGTGAATGTTGCCTCAAGACTCTGCCCATGTGTTAACCATCTTACAACTAAGTTAGAAAATAAGAAGTATTTAGAATTATATTGGTCTCTCATCCCATATACAATCATTCTCTAAATAAAACTCTTGAAAGCCAACCAGTCTCTATTATGTTGCATGCATGAATAGATTTGTTTTGAGTTAAATAGATTGGGTTATGGCCCACACATGGAAAAGCGATGATAAAAAAAAAATGAAAGACCAATGACCGTGCACGTATGTAAAAAAAAATTGTTTTTTTTTATCACTCACTAGCTAAACCACACTTGTGTACCCTATACGTTTGTTGGCAACGGCATGTGCACACAGTTGTGTTACAGTAAAAATATTACAATAATAGTCATCATCATTATCTCCATCAGCATCATCTTCATCAGTTTAACATCTGTTTTACATGTTGTCATATGTTTGACAAAATTTTCTTCTCACAAACCATTAATTTCAACTCTATGATTTGATCACTTATATGATTAAGTTCAATCATGTTATCAATTTCTTTGCAATAAAAATGACAACACCACCTGTTACCTTTTCATTTTCAATCTAAAACCTGAAACACCTTCCTACGATCATTATGACAGGTTTGTCTCTACATCATGTTTCTTGGACACAACAGAGATCAATATGTCTTCCCTCATGAAATTCAACAATCTCGATTGACCTTCCTTGCAAACTTTTAGTATTCGAACTGCAGAGTCTAAAGGCCGATTAATTTTTTTTTGACGACATTTCATTGAGGCAAAAATTTTCATAGACTGGAACTTTATTCTGACATAAAATCCAGGGAAACGATGAAGACCAATATTTTTTAGTAAGGCACCATTTCTAGGTAATTGTAAACCAAGGCTAAATCATCTTAGACGAATGATGAAACACGTTTTAGCCTTAACAGGCCCAAGATTCTGTCAATTTGATTTGTATGCCAGTGGTGTTAATCATAGGCAGGTTGAACCAGCTTCTTTTAAAGAAAGCAGTGCCAAAGGAATATTAAATTCGTAAATGGTTCCCAGTCGCATGCATATCCCGGTCAGGATGGTATTACCAACTGATTACCCATTTGGTATTGACCAGGCTCAATGTTTCTTAACTAATGAAAACTGGTGACCCAGACGTGATTATGCCGTATACAGGTTTGATTTGAGTATGAAATAATCACTTGTTGTGGATCTCTGCTAGCTCAAAGAAACTTTGTGTGTGCATGTGTGCGTGTGAGTTCGTTCATTCCCTATGGACTCCCAAACAGCTGGGCTGATTTTTTGAAATTTTATACAAATATACTTTGTGTGCCTGCCAGCGTTTTTAGATCGGTTTTGTATTGGAATGTTTTCTATACATATTGATAATCGATAATCCAAAAAATCCGATTGAAGGAGGAACAAGTGATTTTGATCAACATTAATACCTTATACAGCCTAACATCACAATTGCATCTGAGAAGTTTTGTTACCACACAATCAGAAAAGCCTGGCATATAAAATCAACTGTATGTTCTTTGATAAGATAGGGGCGCGTTTGAAATGAATTTTTGTTTGTTTGTTTGTTTGTTTGTTTGTTTAGAGCGCAATTGAGCCATGATACTTAATTTTTGCATTTTAAACTTTAATTCAAGCTATGAAAATAATTTTATAAAATCAACAGTAGATTCTCTACAGTGCAATGTAGACTACAATGTATTATGAACTAAGTAATTACAAGGAGGATTACAAAAATTGGCGACTTTATCGATTTCAGTGACAATAAAATATGGGAGTGTGAAACATTCGCTGATCACCATTCAATCCCGGGTAACGTCGAGTCTTATTATATAAATTTTACATTATATTTATTTAAGACAATGGTTCCCAAGCTTTCTTACATGGTCACACACTTTTGAGTTTAAATTTTTATGATAAACTTATCACAAAAAATGAATACTTATCAAAAAAATAGAAACAAACGATTCACTATACATTTTATTTCTTCTTTTCTTCATCGATGTCACATAAGTAATAATGTGTTGAGGGAAGGTAATGGTTTTACCTTCCCATTAAAGAACACAACACAAAAGAACAACAAACTTCTTTTTAACAATAATAACGTAGAATATATATTGGTAGCAGGAACTGGCAGGTCGGACCGCGAAAAAGGAAGAAGGAACAGAAAGTTCTTTTTAAGATTGTGGGAACAAAAATAGCAGCGAACCGGATGCTAACGTATCCAGCATAAGAGACAAAATGAAAAATCGTCTTTTGCACATGGCTCCACGCTTCGTTTCCGTTTGGAAAAAGAAAAATAAGATGACCACAAAAGAATTATCAACCAATGGCAGAGCTCCGCGCCTAAAAAATAAGGCCTAAAATATCACAGTCACTGGGAGCCGGTTTGCCACTATAAAATGAGGGGACCAAACCAAAGGAAAGAGGAGATTCGCCCTGCTGCGTCAGTGAACGCACGGACGGATTCTCCCACCCGACCTAAAGAGATGAAGAAGAAAAAGAAATAAGGCACCAGTGAACTGAAGCCGACTACGCTCTCACGTTATGGGCCAAAACGCCTTCAATTCTAAACAATGCCTATTTCACACAAACCAAAGAGAGAAAGGAGAAAAACATAGGAGGCGAAGACGCCGTGCTGCCAGCTGTTGATGAAAGAAGTCGCTGCTTCCAAGTTAAAAGCCAGGACACACATCACCGACAGTAGCACGACCGGCCACCCACTTACCACCTCCGTCGTCCGAAAAGATAAGTATGCTTACGAACATTCATTCTTTGTTAAATTAAATAAGATCGTCGTCGGTCAGTCAGTATTGTGTCGTCCCCAGCTAATAGCAGTTGTCTCTAGTGGAGGCCGTCGATGCTATAGCAGGATGTTCAGTAGACAAGGAACGAGAGAAGAGGTGTTGCTTGGCTGAAGATCCGGTCCTGACTGACTGACGTTCCCTCAGAACGTTTTAGGGAGCAGATGAATCAATGCGCCCTGTTAGATGATAGGTCAGCCTGTGACTGAAGAACTCAGAGGGGGGCCAGTGATTCACCAGAGAAAGTAGTTCTCTGTTACTGTTACATGTGTGAGTATTTATTAATACGAACAACTCTATAACGATATGAAAACTGTTTTCCAACTATAACAAACTGTCACTTCCACTTATAACCTATTCGTGGCACACTAATGTATGACGGCACAATGGTTGGAGATCACTAATTAAAGGTGTACAGATATATTATATTATAATGTTGAAATACATTATATTAATTTAATGGTGCGGAAATACATTATATTAATTTAAGGTGTAGAAATATCAGTGCTTGTTAAGTTATAGTCGAAAAATCGATTTTTTTTAAATATTTTGTTTTAAGCAAAAATAATATTACATACTTAATTGTCATGTCGAAAATAGTAATATATTCAAAAGTTACGAAAATTCATCGAGTAGAACAACTACTATTGTGGTTTTAGTAAAAAATGAATAAATAAATAAATATATATAAAAAAAAAAACGTCTATCGCTATAGACAACAAATATTGCAGTCATGACACAAGTAATCTAAAATATTCTTTTCGGAGTTATGTCCCCTGTATTTAGATTCCTACCGTCTATAAGGTCTAAGAAAATGTGATTTTACCCAATTTTCCGTAAAAATGACTTTGAACTAGAAATAAATTTCTACTCGATGTTTTTTTTTTTTGTTTTTTTTTTGATACATTACTATTTTCGGCATTACAATTAAGTACGTACTGTTTTTGCTTAAAACAACATTTTTTTTTTTTAAATCGATCTGTCGACTGTATTGTAACAAACACCGGAACATTTAGGTACGGGCAAAAATGGGTGGACAAAAATAGGAAGACCTAGTTTTGAAAGCCGATTTATCATAAATTTTTTGTAGGTTTCCGACTACTTTTTGATTGTATTTGAAAGATTAAAGACTAAACTTAATTTCCAAAAGAAAAAAAATATTTGTACACGTGAAAAAAAAAAGTTATGAAAAATGTTTTCATACCGAGCCACCCAATTCAGCTAAATTTTGAAGTTAAATAAATTCATTATAAAAACCCTTTAAAAGATAAATATTAGTTTTCTGGGTCTATTTCAATAATAATTAGTAAAGTAAAGCCCTAAGATATTGAATTAAAAAAAAAAAACACCTTGTTTGTACAAAACATAAATTAATTAGCCCCAAAACCGAGTGATTCTGCCGTTTGCAAAACGCAACAAACTAAAATTTTGTAAACACGGAATATACGAAGGCCCAAATTTTCAGGCAGTCGAAAGACTGAAAATGACGTCATGTAATTAAAAGGGAGGAAGGGGTGTGATAGTTTCTTTTTTCCCAGACATGCATCCGTACATTCCTATTCTGAACGTTTGTATACATTTTTCCATATTTTAATTTAATTATTTTTCTATGTTCCTGTTTTTAAATTAATTTTTTTATTATTGTTCAATATTATATAAAAAAATATGTTACGCCGAAAGTTTGACATTCTTGCGAGCAAGGAAATTATTAAAATCTTGCATATAAAAATTATGCGAAACCTGTAATTTTAAAAAAAAAAAAAAGTAGAAATATTTTTGGCAATTATAATTTTTCTTTTTTGTGAAAATATTAAATAAACAATGCTTAATTCAATGGTAATATCGTTAGTTCGAGAAATTCATTTTTTCTTCAAGTTATATCGAATTGATTAATACGGACTTTAGGGGCTTTTTTCGTAATGTTCCTGTAAAAATTATTTTATTTTATTGTTACAAATTACGATGCTTTATTTATAAAAAAAAAAGAAGCAAAAATAAATTCTTGAGTTTTTTATTTACTACTGAAAACCATAACTTTAGTAAAGGTATTTTTGTTTAAGCAAAATAATATATTTCCACTAAGATTTAAATAAAAATAATTAGTTCATTATATTCCGCGATCATTATTTGATAAATACTGAAAATTTTATTAAAATTGGTTAATTTCCTGATTTTTGGTGATTTTTTAAGTAAAGGGGGGGGAGGTCAAACTGTTTATACATTTTCAGCAATCGGCATTCATTTTGCCCGTACCTAATTATTATTATACTAAAACTTTGAATTTCTAGCAAACTTTTCGTGTTGAAATGATGTCGAAAAATATTTTGTGTGAATTCATTTTTATGCTTTTAACTACAAAGAAAGGAGGGGGACACTTAGTTTAGCATTACTCTGGAGGCAAAAAAAAAAAAGCAGGAGACCTGCAGCGCGCTATATAATTACATAGCGCGCTGCAGGTCTCCTGCTTTTTCTTTTATTTTATCTTTTTTATTTTTTTGTTTTTTCACTAATCATTTAAATAATTACTCTTCTAGATAGGGAGATTAGAAAATTGGTTTTAGTAGTGCTCTGGAGGTCTCTTTACTAACAAAAGTGCTCAATATCCTAGATAGAGCCATAATCCAAAGTGTTTAATATCCCAAAAGTAAGTTTTTTTCACTTCTCACAAAACAAAGGCATTTCTCTTCTTGAATATATATATATATATATATATATATATATATGTGTGTGTGTGTGTGTGTGTGTGTGTGTGTGTGTGTGTGTGTGCGTGCACTTGTACGTATTCTATTACCTTTCATATATATTTATATTTGTAATACGCTATCACCTTTCAAAGACATGTGTTTGTAAATACGTTATACCATTTAACACATTTATTTTTGCACATACGTTATCACCGTGCACATTTATGTTTGTACGTACGTTATCACCTTTCACTCATCTTTTTCGTTTGTATGTAAATTTGTTGTTTTTGTTATTATTCACATTTCAATCGATGTTATCTCCAACCTTCCTCAGCTAAATATTTTCAAATTCGAACGTTTTTGTCTGAAATCGATACAGAATTTCGAGCTGAACAATTCATATAATCCATGGGAGTATATTGTTCTCGTTCTGTCAGCCATGCCCGAGTAGAAGTGCTAAATATTTTTTATTTTTATCTTTGTTATGATCGCAAGTTTCTTAGACACAATATATATATGTGACCATGTGCTCCCTTTCACTCAACAATAATTGACAACCTCGATGTTGTTGTGCGTGCTGTGATTTCCTTCTTCATATTCTTTTCTCTTTGTTTTTTGTTCTGGCCATGTCGTCGTCTCTCACATTGGCGAGTTATGGTTCACAAGTATAAAAAAGATAAACAAATTCAGAGAAACAAAAGACTCCAACGCATCTTGTAGACATCAATTGTACTTTGGACGTGTGTGTGTGACACCATCGACTTTCCAAGTGCTAACGCTTACATCTTAGTCGATTATCGGGGCCATGTTCTTCAGTCAGTCGATCAATTGATCTCCCCATCTATTCCAAGCCTTCAACCATCCCAAATTGGAAACTGAACCCAACTGTTGCAAACTCAAATCAGTGATAAAAAGGTTAAGCTTTTTTAGTCAGCTTTCATAGAGCAGATTCGGTAGACCTTGCAGCATTTGAGTAGTTAGTCTTTGAACTTCTCCAGATGCTGGAAATCACGTATTAGATATGAAGTAGATGCAGAGACACCATACTCTAACTGTGGTCTGACAAGGGAGACATAAAGAGTGAGAAATATTTCAGAATGCATCTTCACAGAAAGAACGTCGTATGAGAAATATCTGTAGACTGCAAATTGTCGTAAAGTGTTCATAAACTCATTCCACTCCTAAAACTGTCTATAAACTACGTCTCAATATATTGACCTCTGTGTCCCGTTCTAGTTGCCGGCACACCTTGATTAACAATCCTATTTCAAATGGCCTTTGCGTGTCTTAGTGAACAATTTTCTCCCTATCATCTTTCTACTAACTTTACTTTCTATACTTTTGTTCAGGTGATCAACTCTTTCCTTATTTTGTCTTCATAGTTTTTTTTCTGTTTTACTTTCTTTTTTTTTTCACTTCCTATCATATTTTAGGGGGTGGATGTAGGAGGGTCCATAATATCACACATAGATTAATACGAAGAAACTCAAGAAACTCAATAATCTATTCTGACCTTTCATCCTAATTTCAAACTTTCAAACTGTACAGCATGAAGTCCGACTAAGTTTCTTTCCAAGACATTTCGTTAACGACGGCAACATTTTTATAATATAGTCAAGTACATAATGCTTGCAACGAAATGGATTATTCTCTTTTGATTCGATCACTGAAGCATTTTGTTTGTCCATTCCCTATCGATCATCGAACCACCATCTTTATTTTGACCATCGAACCAATCAACAACCAGAGAAGCCATTTTAGTTCATTGTTATGATGATTAGCAGACCATTGTACTGGCTGTGTTAGTGACCAGCGGTTGAGTAGGTGTCCTCCACACTCGTCATCAAGAATTTAAAATGTTGCTGGACCTTTTGCTACACGTCTTGTAGACATCGCATGGTCACAAAGAATTGTATTGATTGATCTCTTAGGGAGCGTTGATTGCTATTCCGCCCAAACCTTTGAACAATGTGCATTTTTAAATGGTCATCATCGTTAACTAAATTTATATATGCATTAGTGATGGGACGAGTCCAATATTTTTCCTGATTCGGATGCTAGAAAACTACTGACACCTGAAAGTATCCTGTATCTCTATAAGGCCACCATTCGCCCATGTATGGAGTATTGTTGTCACATCTGGGCTGGTGCGTCTACTACTAGTCTCTCGCTCCTAGACAAGGTTAAAAAAAGAGTCGCCAATCTGATAGGCCCTGAACTGGCATCTAAGCTTCAGCCTCTGTCCCATCGACGAAACATTGCATTCCTCTGCTTGTTCTACAAGTATTTTAATGGTGAGTGCTCTGACGAACTGCAGACACTTGTGCCCCCACGACGCAGACACCCTCGACAAACCCGACAGGCAGCTAAATTCCACCCCCACACAGTAGAGATCCCTAGATGCAAAAGATTGATCTCTTAGGGGGCGTTGATTGCTATTCCGCCCAAACCTTTGAACAATGTGCATTTTTAAATGGTCATCATCGTTAACTAAATTTATATATGCATTAGTGATGGGACGAGTCCAATATTTTTCCTGATTCGGATACAATTCCCAATTTCGGTTCCGATTCTTTATAAATCTTTAAATATTGAACCATAAAATACTTATTTTTTTCCCAATTACCGTAAAAACACATGTTAAATGTGCACATATTTTCTTTAACGGAAATACACATTTGTAGAAGGATGATCTATGGATTTTAGCTTTTACTGGTAGTTGATTATCAATAAATATTTATCACTTTATTATAACTGCTAGCAGTGGAAGATTTTATTTTAAATAAACTCGGATAGAGAAAATAATTAAAGAAGGAATCGTTTTTGGCATCGAAAAATGGCACAAAATTTTATTATTATGATACCGATTCCGATATTCCAAAATGTACTAATTTTTCCGATTCCGATTAATCATTCCTCCCAATTTTCAATTTTTTGTATCATCTTTTTTTGTATGTTGAAGGTATGGATGTATGGTCCAAGCATTTTTTCTTCTTTTCAAAGTGTCCACGGTTTTTAACTTTTTGACTTTTCGTGTAATCATCTACATATCAGCAGGACTGTGTGAGAGGCTCAGCTGTGAATTATGGGAAGATTTATTTAAATAGTAGTTGGGCTGAGAGCATATATATATATATATATATATATATATATATATATATATGTTATCCACAGCTCATCAGTGTGGCTGGCTAGACAAGCAACAACCTCAAGCCAGGATCGAAACACGACCACCTAAATGACAGTCGGAGCTTCGAGCCATTGCGCTATGCGGGCAGTGAATTAGCAGAGTTTTGACACTGTCAAATACCTAAGCTCAATGGACTCTGATTTATGAAAGTATGATAGATTATGAAAAGGAAGATTGTAAATTTGGGTTGAATTTAGGGGTATCAAAACCAAAGCAAAATATGATGAAAGTAAAAATAAAATAGATAAACCCCATAATTTATTATACAATACCTGTTCACACTGAAACACTTATCACAATATTCTGTGGATCTATATTAAAAAGCCTTGTTAAACTTTGTGACATATTTCGATTCTATGGAGGTCAGGTGTGAACGAACACCCCATAATTTTATTATACCATATTTCTTCAAACTGAAACATAATTATCAAAGTATACTTACGCAGATAGATATGAAAAGTCTTTATTAAAGTTTGTGCCTATTTCCATTCTATGGCCAGGCGCAAACGCAGACCCCACAATTTTATTATACCATCTCTATTTAAGTTATTATACCATCTCTATTTAAGTTAAAACATACTTATCAAAGTATTCTTATGTACATCTATATCAAAAACACTTGTAAACGTTTTTTTTTTTATTTTAAAATTTTTTATTTCCATACTTTGTAGACCAGGCGTGAACGCAGATCCCACAATTTAAATGAACCATCGTTCTGCCAGATCAAACATATCCATTCCTGTGTCTCGATACATCTTCTATCATTATATGTAATTAGTTTTTTAAAATAGTCAACCATATAAAAGCTTATTCGTGACCACACACACACGCACACACACACACACACATTCAGC
>NC_136522.1:22889987-23007487 GCF_053919585.1 Euprymna scolopes | reverse complement strand
TGTGTGTGTGTGTCAGAAAGAGAGAGAGAGAGAGAGAGAGGGAGGGAGAGAGTTGATTCTCTGTAGATTCCAAAACAGCTGGGCCGATTTTTTACTATTATTCTAAACTGATTACATATAATGATAGAAGAGGTATTAAGAAGCAAAAATGGCTATGTTAGATTTTGAGCAGTGGTGGTTTATTAAAATTGTGGGGTCTGTCTATGCGCCCGCTCCCTAAAGAAAAAAAAACAAAAACAAAAACTTTTACAAGGGTTTTTGATATAGATGCGCATACGAATACTTTGATAAGTATGTTTCAGTTTGAACAGAGATGATATAATAAAATGGGGGGAGGGGGGGTCTGCGTTCGTGCCTGGCCTCCATAGAATGAAAATATGCCACAAAATTTAACAAAAACTTTTAATATCTGTCTGCATAAGTATACTTTGATAACATGTTTCAGTTTGAAGAAATATGGTATAATAAAATTATGGGGTCTGCGTTAGTGCCTGATCTCCATAGAATGGATATATGTCACAAAGTTTAACAAAGTGTTTTAATATAGATCCAGATAAGAATATTGTGATAAGCGTGTTTCAGTTTGAACAGGTGTGGTATAATAAAATAATGAGGTTTATCTGGTTTTCATAGAATGGTTTTTAATTTTTTTTACTAAAATATAGCTTAAGAAAAAGTTGTTTTAGAGTATTGTTGAAACCAATTTAGGTGACCGAAATAGGATTTGACCAATATTTAAATAATTTGTTATATAAAAGGCCAAGTGTGTGTGTGTGTGTGTGTGTGTGTGTGTGTGTGTGTGTGTGTGTGTGTGTGTGTGTGTGTGTGCGTGTGTGTGTGCGTGCGTGTGTGTGTTTGTATGTCTCACAAAAACTTTTGACAGATGCGTCGGAACGTAACAAAATCAGTATCGTTTAAAGGTCAGTCTCTTCCAATATCGAAAAATTGCCCCCAAACATTAATTCCTTCAACCCTCAGTTGGGCAGTCTTCTACACAGAGTGTTTTTTTTCATCGACATTTTCGCGAGTCATCGTCTCCTTTCGATTGACTACTCTTCATTCCAACGCTCGCGACATGGACGTTAGGTTTTTTTTTTCATCTTCACGTTACAGGTTCGAGCCTGCCTGCCTGCCTACGACCACTTTTTTTTTAAATATTTTTACGCCTCTCTCCAACCGGGCTACCTACATTATTTTGATCCCCACCCCCACTATTACCACATTTTTTTATAACACTCTCCCCCTCCCCCGGGGTTCTTTACTACATCATCTCACCACACCCGTAGAAGTAGACTCGCCCGCTTACATGAGAGAGTACCCCCGCTAATATATATATATATATATATATATATATATATATATATATATATATATATATATATATATATATATATATATATATTTCGGACGATGTCAAAACATCGTTAAATTCACTACCCGTTCAGCAGCCGCCGATAGCATAATGGTTAGGAGCCTTGACTGCTTGACTGCAATACAGACGGTCGGGTTTCAATCCTGGCTTGAGGTAGTTGCCTGTCTAGCCATATATATATATATATATATATATATATATATATATATATATATATATATATATAGATCCACCTTCTTAAACTGGGCGTACCTTTGCTCTATCTACAACCACCACAGTTGTTTGGTCACAACGGACTTCCTAACCCATGTATCACTGCATTAGCACGTGCAACTTATTTTACTATTTCCGATCGATAATCATCTGACACTTCTTTCCGATATTTTTCTCTTTCAGCTTCTCTTTCTAATAATTCCCTTTCTTTTCTTCCTCTCTTAACAAACAACCTCCTCTCTTCTTTTTAATTCATTTTAACTTTAATTACTTTCTTTCTAGTCCTTAATCTTTAACTATAATTCCTAATTACATATAATCTATATTTCTTCCCCCCCTCTTCCTCTCTTTTCTTTTCCTTTTCTTCCCTCTTACTCTTCCCCTCCCCTCCCTCTCTATCCAGCACTTCAAATCTTGGGTTTTAATGGTCATTCGTAATTTTTAAGAATCTTTTACTTTGACTTGAATTTTCTGAAGAGATCGACAGGATAATATTATTGTCCTGTCGATTGAAACAATTTGTAATGATTTAAGCAAAAAAATAAATAAATAAAACGAGGTTGAAATAATAATAACAACAACATATTTAGCTCTACTAAAGTATTGAGAACTTTTCACCCCTTTTTTACGAAATATACCTTCTCATATATATATATATATATATATATATATATATATATATATATATATATAAATTACAATTAATTGTCTCGGCAGCCGTGTTAACCACATATTTTATTTTTCTTTTATTAATATTATTGGAATTTTTCCCCTTTTCCTTGTACATATTTATAAATTATTCCACAAATTTCGGCCTTTTAGATTATTTTGGACCATCTTCCAATTACGCGATTTCCTTGGATTTTACTTGTGCGAATGGAAATTTAATTAACTTTCTTAGATGTACATTTGTGGATTTTACCGTCATTGGATACTTTGCCTTTCACCAAACTATCCATTCACGTGAAATCACCTTTTTCTTCACCACATTCCCTCTGCTTCACTTTCTGTTATCAAGTAAGATCTTTGACTTACTTGCAGTTTCATCAAATACTTTTGCATGCAAAATCCGATCCCGCATTTTGCTAATTTCTACGCTCTGATGAGAAGGAAAGTATTTCTTTGACACTCCACGGATTAAGGACTATCCACTTATTAAGTGTTTTCTTTACAGATTAAATATGTTTTTAACTCTTTTTCAAAGTGTTTTTTAAAATGTTTTATTAAGTATTTGCTCTTATAGACACGCACGCGCGCGCGCACACACACACACACACACACACATATATGAGAGGGAGAGAGATTCCTTATTCAATAATATATTTTATATGATCAGTCAAAAATAAAAATTAAAACAAACTGTTGACTGATAGCTTAAAATATTTGTCAATGTGACGAGGCCTCCCATATTTTGAATCACAATGTACAAAAGTATTTTTTTTTTCTTCTTCATCTCGACTTTGACGTAGCAGGACGACTTTATAACAGACATAGCGTTATCAAAGGTACACATCACAGAGCCACACATTAATGAATGACAATAAACGCAATGTAGAGAAACACATTTATGAAGAAACAGAGACACCACAACTGAACACACGCGGCCAAGAGAAACGCACGCATTCGTTGCAATGATATCCATAGCATAAACTCATATTTCTAACATAATCTCCTCTTCCCCCGTTCACGTTCCGTTCTTAGAAAGGAGGACATTTGCTGTCACTCTGCGATTTTTATCAGCGACGGATGAACAGTGGATATAATTGGATTGGCGTAAAAGTAGATGTGGCCACAAGATAGCAAAGACCATTGGTCAGACAATCTCGTATGTCCATTGCCATTCACTTTTGCTACGTAGCCTGTCTCGGATAATACATTCAAAGTCTCTTCTTTTTAAAAGTGCGTTTTGCACACACGTGGCAGCCTAAAGAAAAAAATATAAATAAATAAAGGTTTAAGCTATATATAGGAAATTCAATGTCTATGTGTATGTATGTTTTTGTGCGATGTTTGTGTGTTCCTTATAGAAAGAAAGCTTAGAGACTCTACATAAAATCTAAAAATGTATTCTTATGTAAATTTTACTGGAGAAAACAATGAAAATGTTCCCGAATCTCTAAATGGAGCTCTATGGGAGCTATGAGGTGTTCGACTCTCCCGACCAGCAGTAATTATCACTTCTCCCTACATTGATCATTGCATAAGCATAAAACACTAGTGCGTGTAGGTATAAAACTACTTGTTAATATTTATTAAAAAACATACTATATGCATATACCTTGTAATGGTGTACACCTTTTTTAACGGTGTCGTAACCTTTTTACAGACCCAACACGTTGTGGACTCAATCGCAAAAAATGAAAGTAAGGAAAATATTTGACCCACATTCTTCTTTTAACAGAAGCCTTTGTATCTAGAATTTCCAACAACCCGTTTTTTTTTGTTTGTTTGTTTTTCCTAAATATTTAAAACAGTTAACTTCTCCCTTTTCGACCACGTGCGACTTTTCGTCTCTGCTCTGATGCCACCCACGCATCTCAAACATGTCTCGAATCCCACTTCTCCGAACACTCGTATCTTGAATACATCCTTTTCTGCTCTCTTATGTTTGAACAGGTCTCAAATTTATCTTGAATATTTGCTTCTCTGAATATGTGTGTCCCTTTGTGTGTTCTGGCACTAGCCAGTGCTTTCTCAACCTCGTGTTTACATATCTATCTTCCCCGGAACACACTTTTCTTCGACCATGTACTGTATTTTTCTCTGCTTTTCTTGTTGTTAAGTTTGCAGGTTGAAACAAGTAACGTAGAAAGCAATATAAATGACGACTCAACAAACAAAGGTAGATCAAATAAAAAGTGTATTAGGAAAAGGTATATTTACAGGATATTTACATAATGGTGTCAAATAAGAGAGTCTTTGCTGGAGAAACATATCTGCTCTCGGCGGCCTTCGGTGGCTTCTGGTGAACACACACTCAGACTAACTGAGTCTTCCTATTTATGTGTAATTACTATCCACATATGCAAATGAATGTGTGCCACCACAACACTTGTGACCCAATCTCGTGCACAGTTGCTAATTTGCATACATGTTTTAACAGCTGCTGCTGCTGCTAATATTTTCTATAGCCTGCTATCCTTCAGCTGCTGCTAATATTTTTGCTACCCAGCTATCCTTTGCCTACTGCTAGTTTTCTCACATGTGCCCATACGTCCTCTGTTACAACATCGCACAGCCAGATTGGTCATTTGCATATCGCTGCTGCTGCTGCTGCTAACACAATGTCAGCGGTTATACCCTTTAAACTTCAAATATAATCCTATTTTTATGAAATGTATATCATATATATAAAATTCTCTGGGGAAGACAATGGAATCTCTATGTTACTTTCTATGTGCTGAATATCTACGTGCCTAAGACTCTAAATGGCCCATGAGGACAAAATTGCTTTCAAACTTTAAATATGTATATCTGGTTTTAATGAAATTTTATCCATATGTATAAGAAACTAATTCATAAAGTTTTTCAACATTGGAACTTCTTCCAACTATGTTAGGAGGTGAAACGGGAGGTTGGATCAATAAAAATAACATAATATATTGCTATGAGTACAGTTAAAAGTACACAGTAATGATCTGTCTTTAATCCCGAGCAACGTCGTGTCCTCTTGCTGATAGTACATACAAAATTCACAAAAAATAGTGAGGATGTAGTAGAATCCCATACTTTGTTGTATATATTAACTAATCACCTTTTTTATTCAACAACTAGAAGAATCCTCATCTAGTTAATTTTTTTCTACTAATATATATATATATATATATATATATATATATATATATATATATATATAATATATATATATATATATAAAGCTGAACGACTGTATTTGTGTCTGGTCATGAATAGGCTCCTATATGGTTGACTATTATAGAAAACTGATCACATATAATGATAGAAGATGTATCGAGACACAGGAATGGGTATGTTTGATCTGGCATAATGACGATTCAGTAAAATTGTGGGGTCAGCGTACGCGCCTGGTCCACAAAGTATGGAAATAAAAAATTTTAAAATTAAAAAAAAACGTTTACAAGTGTTTTTGATATAGATGTACATATGAATACTTTGATAAGTATGCTTTAACTTAAATAGGGATGGTATAATAAAATTGTAGGGTCGGCGTTCGTGCCTGGCCTCCAAAGAATGGAAATAGGCAAAAACTTTAATAAAGACTTTTCATACCTATCTGCGTAAGTATACTTTGATAATTATGTTTCAGCTTGAAGAAATATGGTATAATAAAATTATGGGGTGTTCGTTCGCACCTGACCTTCATAGAATGGAAATATGTCACAAAGTTTAACAAGGTTTTTTTTAATATAGATCCACAGAATATTGTAATAAGTGTTTCAGTGTGAACAGGTATGGTATAATAAATTATGGAGTTTATCTATTTTATTTTTACTTTCATCATATTTTGCTTTGGTTTTGATACCCCTAAATTCGAAGCTATTTCATTATAACCCTTCCTTTTCATAACCTATCATACTTTCATAAATCAGAGTCCATTTTCTGTAGGCTATTTTTTAACCCAGTCAACGACGAATACTTTTGCTAGTATATATATATATATATATATATATATATATATATATATATATATATATAAGAAAGAGATAGAGAGAGAGAAAGAAAAGAAAAGAAAGCGACTTAGAGAGACAAAGAAAAGATAAAGAAAGAAATGTAGAGAGAGGAAGAAAGAAAGAGACATAGAAAGAGAAAGAAATAAAGAAAGAGAGAGAGAAGGAAAAAGAAAGAAAGAAAGAGACATAGAGAGAGGGAAAGAGACAAAGAGAGAAAGGGGGAGTGAAAGAGAGAGAGACAGAGAGAGAGAGAGGGGGGAGAGAGAGACAGAGGGGGGGAGAGAGAGAGACAGAGACAAAGAGATGGAGGGAAACTCGTGCCAATATGGGTAATGGGTAAAATTGAAATCATTTTGTCTTTATTATTCGAGATTGCCAGTTACATTTTTCTGGTCCACATCAGACTTAATTATTTCTTGAATTTTGTCTTATCTTATTATCTCATAATGTGAGTTTTTCTATAATTTTGAATTGAATTAATTTTTTTTTTTAAATTAGAGAAAGGGTTTCACTTACTGCTCCTCTCTATTGCATTTATCTAATATCTGCATTGTGTGTGATCCTTTTTGGATAAATCCTTTTTAAAACACTTTTGATATGCGTGAATAATTATTTTATACACAAGGAGTGCTGATACACGATTCTTCCGTTTTAGAGGAGGAATTGAAACCAAGATGCCCAGTTACAAGACCAGAGTGGTCTTGGCGTCACATCCCCATAGAAGTCGACTCGCCCGTTTACATGAGAGGCGAGAGCGGGCTACTTAAACAAGACATTCACAGCAACGAGGGTTCTTTCAAATATACGTCCTCTTGCCAATACTTTATATGGCGTCGCCGATATAAGAAACCTGCTACAAGTAATGTTTGAATATGGACGAATAAACACAGCAGACATTACTTCAACGGATCCTCGAGCTACAGCAAGAGAACATCGCCCTGCAAAGAGACAGAGGTCAGCCGAGCAAGTCACTTACAAGGAGACCCGACAGACCTACCATAGAACTGGACTCAAGTGATGGTGACTGGGCGATATTCATTGACTCCTGGAATAGATACATAGCAGATCTAACAGTGTTAAGAAACGAGCTGAGAACGGCTTGGGCTCCAGAAGTAAACGGGCTGTTGTTCAACATTGTAAGAGCAGAAATACTGAACTCCATTATGGAGGAACAGCTGTTATGACACATAAATCTTGTAGCTCTCAGAAGCCTACACGAAGAAGTGTACAGGCAGGAATTACACTTCATAAGGTAGAACGAGGGGGAATCGATTACGGACTTCATGGCACGACTTTGATCAGTCGCAAAATTCGACTTTTCAGTGACTTGTCCGAATGGGATAGGATGCGGTCGGAAAGTCAGCTACTCCAATGATATGGTAACAGGACAAATGGTGACAGGGCTGGCAAACCTGGAGCATCAAAGCAGGGTGCTATCTGAAGCTGCAACACTTACGACACTAGAAGAAAAATTCAACAGGCTTATCAGCCTACAGACCACGAATAAGTCTACCTCCAGTAGTGTATAGCCTACTACAATGAGCGGCCTCAGGAGAACCAGTCTGTGGGAAGAGCTCAAAAGGACGAGGGGGCTGCCCAGCAGCAAAAATGTCACAATTGCGGCTTGACTGGACATTTAAAAAGGGTCTGCCAAAAACCAAAGCAGGGGTCCAGCAACAGATCTTCAGCGGGAGTGGTTGGAGCAGAATCCAGAACTTTCACCACCCAAAGATACAAAAAGGGTTGTAACCGGATGATTTGCCAAGATGGGCAAATACAAAAGAGAGGTGAAGCCAACCTGACAAACCAAAAGCCGTGCTACACTTTATTTGGAACAAAAATAAGTTCTAAAGACGTACTCCTGATCCAGTACCAACCCTGGTGGTAGAGATAACTCCAATTCCAGAGGCCCATAAGGAATTCGGGCGCATCTCCATAGGACCAGCTGGCCTCCATACTCATCGGATTGATGCGATCACAAACACTGGGGCACAGACATGCTCTAGTGAACCAGAAATCCAAAAAATTCTGAATTTTTCTGACAAATATCTTATACCGCCCAGTCACCGAATTCAGGGAATCACAGAAAACCTACTAAACATAAAAAGTGTGATATTTGCTAAAATCAGAGTAGGATTGCGGGGAAACACATCAGATTATATATGTATCACAACTTACATCAGTCCGAGTCATCCCTAAAAGACCTTGGTCTGGTACCAAAGAACTTTCCAGACCCAACTTCACAGAAGAATGTGGCAACTAGCGACCATGTGGGTGCTTACACCTAAGATGGACAATCCCTTTTGCCCCTACAGAAGAAAACAGATCCTGATTGGAATAATGGATGAAGGAGCATTTTGAATCCAGTACATTCAATGTATGCCCACATCAACGGCTGCAGCGATAAAAGGAAAACACATGGACATCACATTCATCCCGGGGGCCAAACCTTCAGCTGTCCACATTTCAATTCTGGTCCCACACCATTGGAAGAAGAGAGTCAAGGAGGACCTTGACCAAGACGTGGCATTGGGCATCATAGAACCTGTATCAGATTGTGTAGTGGACTTTCGGTCAGCGTTCAAGTTGTGGATAACTTGGCAAAGACTAAAGTTACCTCTCATGAAAGAAGAGAACTATTTATGGCACAATGGGAGATTCCATTGTGCACACATGGGCCAGTCTATTCTTTGGATTATGATTGGCTGAATCACCTGATTGGATATGCTTGTACATAAATACAAGCCTTCAGTCCAGCTCAATCTGATGTCTGTCTTGTGCATAAGTTGGACCCTTGGTAAGTGTTGCTGCAATTATTATTATTATTGTTGCTGTTGTTATTGACTACTACAGTTCTTTTGATTATTCTACATCTCCCCTCTTCCCCCCCCCCCCACGAGTAGGCTGGGCTGTATGAGAGGTGTATCTCTCTTTTAGGCCTAGTTTGTTGTGTGGTAGTAACCTAGAAAGAGCTCGGGGAATCCTTGATGATCGAAAGCATGGGGATATATGTGTGGTTTGTTGTTGGGGTTTGGTTGCTGAAGAAGTTATCTGGAGGCCTCCAAATTGTACGACATCCTGACAGAATTGGAATTTGTCGGTGTTGAGCACAATTCCATTCTTAGCACATTGGAGCAGGAAATCGAAGGTATGATAAAAGGCTCCCTCAATGCTAGAGTCATATAGCAGGGTATCATCTACTATCTTCACCTTGCGTGGGATATCTTTTATTATCTCATCGTATCTGCGAGTGTAAGCATCCCCAGATGCGACATATCCTTGAGGCATCCTAAGATACATGTATCTTCCCCACTCAGTTATGAAGGTGGTTAATGGTTGAGATTCTTTGTCTAAAAGAATCGAGTGGTATCCATCAACAGCGTCTAGGACTGTTTTCTTTGTTCTAGGTGGCACTTGCAGTGCCAACTGGAATGGCGACCCAGTATGGTGGGTTTCTCGCTTGCATTGAGAGTTAAGGTGTTGGTAATCTACTGTTCTCCGTGGATTACCATTCTTTTTGGCAGTTATTACCATAGTACTGCACCAATCAGTAGGCATACCCACGGGTACTGGAGCTATGATACCTTTTTCTACATCCTTCCAAAGGGCTTGTCTTACTGGTTCCTTGAAGTGGAAGGGTACAGGAATTGGGTTATGCCTGGCTTTAGGGATTGCTCCCTCTTTGAGGTGAATGTGGGCAGCTGAGCCGGACATGGCTGGAAATATCCCATCTTTGTTGAATGTCGTTTTGGCAAACTTTTCTAGGAGCCAGCTCTTAAGTTTGCCTATGTTATCTTCTGTTGCAGGAAAAGGGAGGTTTTTGAGGCGATTTGGCAATTGATCTACACACTTTTTAGACTTGGTGTCTACCTCTTCATGTTCGTCTGCTAAAGGGTTTGGAAAATGTTTGTGCAATATTCCCACATCGATGCAGGCTGCTCTGCTGAGATAAAGCCGTTGTATGCCCTTGCATATGTAGAGGGCTTGTTTAGTTGTTTTCCCTCTGACCACAAACTCAATTGGTAGCCAACCCTGACACATGAGTATGAAACCTCCACCTGTTCGTATGATCTTTCTTGATTGGACAAGACTAATCTCTGTGAGGCCCATTTTGATTAAATGCTTTCGTCCTGCAAGACAAATGGCGGCACCACTGTCGGGAAAAACCTTTAGCGTTGTACTACGACTCCTAGGGATATTGACAGCTTGTCTGGGATCTGGTTTTGGTGAGAATGGGATTACTGATGCATTTATTTCAGTCAACAGATCACCTTCTGTAGTCATAATGGTGCTCCTCATTTGATCGAATGTGATATGGGCCATGAGTGTATTCTTGGGAGCTTCTTGGTCTTCAAAACTTTTTATCACTGCCGGGCAATATTTCTTTGTCCGGCACACTGCTGAGAAATGGTTAAGTTTCCCACAAGTGTTGCACATTTGATTCCATGCCAGACATGTTAAATGGCGGGCACTTGTCCTTGGAGTACCGTGTTGGTGACTACCGCAACCTATGCAGGTTTGACGGGGTTCTTTATCAGCAATGTTTTCATTGTGAGTAGCAATAGAGCTAGTGCGAATATTGCCTCTGCTAGTCCATACAGCACTGGTTTTTTTTTGCCTGCGATATATTAACATCAGGACTGTAGCTATGTCTGAGGTATCAGTCATTGCGGTTTGGTCCCGTAGTGCAGACTCAAATGCCTCAGCATCACAAATATTTTGGTTGAGAGTTCTTTTGCCAGTAGATCGGTCTGAAGCGTATCATTCGATATCCCTTTCATAAATTGGTCCTTGATGTAAATGTTGGACAGGTCGTGATCGCAGTTGGGGCATGAGAAATTACAGTCTATGGCCGTGGACCTAAGACGAACAAGGTATTGTTGGATGGGTTCATCTTCATGCTGTGATATAGATGCAAATGTCATCCGATGGACCATGGGATTTGATTTTTGAGTTACCAATGCTTCTGTCATCTCTAGCAGCTTGTCTGGGTTGGTGGTGAAGAACTTAGGGTACGTATTTATGATTGCGTTTTGGACGGATTCATCAGCGCAACTGTATAACTGGATATTGGCCTGAGAAGTTGGCATGTCCGTTATTCTGGTGAATACTTCCCAATCAATCCAAAATTTTCTGAATTGTTGAGGGGTCATTTCGAGATGAAGTTGGGGAGGCCTGGCTGCTGGTGCCTTAGCATAGGTGGTCTGGGTAGCGGGCTCCTTAGCTTGTCGAAGGATAGACAGAGCTTCTCCCATTGTTGTGATTCCCAATTCTCTTAGCATGGCTCGATCCATTACTTGAAGGTTTTCTTTCCTCAGTTTTTCCTTCACAAAAGTTGCAACGTAGCTCTTGGCGGAATTGGCAGCAATGCCTGCTTTGAGGAAATAGTCTTTCCAATCTTCTGTCTGTGGATAACTTGGCAAAGACTAAAGTTACCTCTCATGAAAGAGGAGAGCTATTTATGGCACAATGGGAGATTCCATTGTGCACACATGGGCCAGTCTATTCTTTGGATTATGATTGGCTGAATCACCTGATTGGATATGCTTGTACATAAATACAAGCCCTCAGTCCAGCTCAATCTGGTGTCAGTCTTGTGCATAAGCTGGACTCTTGATAAGTGTTGCTGCAATTATTATTATTATTATTATTATTATTATTATTATTATTGTTGTTGTTCTTGTTGTTGTGTGTTATTTTATTATTCTACATGGTGCTCCAGAATGGTGGTTGCACTGAAAAAGGATGGGTCACGGAGGTGTACGATGGACCTACAAAAGCTCAGCACGGCTACCCTACAAGAAACCCATCTATCTCCTTTCAATCAGGCATCACTGGTGTCTGCGAAAACTAGAAAAACCGTCTTGGATGCATGGAATGGCTATCATAGCCTAACCATCTCCCATCAGCAAGAGATGCAACTACCTTCATTACGGAATGGGGTAGATACCGTTATCTTCAGGCACCACAAGGTTTCCAAGCGTCAGGAGACGCATACACATGCAGGTTCGACAATATCACTGTATATATGCTCAGGAAAACAAGATGTAATCACGACATGATACTATGGGACGATTCTATTGAAACATCATTTTGATATACTATGGAGTACATGAATAACTGTATCGTATTCAACCCCCAGAAATTTCCATTTGCAGAAAAAGAGGTGGAATTTGCCAGGTTCTTGATAACAGAAGACGGGATAAAATCCACAAAAAAATGACTGAAGTGTTGAAAAGAAGGATCACAGAAGATATCAAGAATGGTGTAAGAACCTTCAAAGTGAACAGACCAACTTTTTTGTCGACAGACTTCAGTAAGACAAGCTTGGGATATTTTCTTTTCCAGAAGCACTGCAACTGTGCTACCAAAGCTGGACCAAAGTGTGGTGAGGACCATTCAAGATTAATCCTGGCCAGCTCCTGATTCACTAATAATGCAGAGTTCTGATACGCATGATATGCCAGATGTTCATTTTAGGATGCCCAGAGCTGTCAGTCACTGTGGACCATAAGTCCTTGGTGAAGATTTTCTCGGACAAAGCTCTGAAGGACATAAAGAACCCAAGACTGTTCAATTTCAAAGAACGGTCCTTGATGGGCAAATTTTGAATAAAGCATCTCCCTGGCAAACTCAATGTGGCACCAGACTGTATATCGAGATGCCCAGTAACATTAAGCCAGGAGGAAGCAAACAAAAAGGACATCACACAAACCATGGATAGTGCCATAAGAGCATCATTTAACTCCACCTATGAGCAGGACCCCAAATTAAGGGCAATAACATTGGACAGGATTGTGGCAGCAGCTGCTACTGACGAGGAATGCCATTCCTTCACCGAATTCATACAAAATAGTTTCCCTAAATCTCGGCACAAACTGCCGGAGACAATTCGCCGGTTTTGGCATATGAAAGAGGAATTATATTGCTTGGAAGGGGTGACGATAATGGAAAATAAAATCCTCATACTCAGAAAACTACATGCGGAGGTACTGGAATCGCTCCACTCGGCACATCAGAGCATCAATGGAATGTTGGCAAATGCCAGACAATGGCTGTTTTGACCAGGACTGGATGCGAGCATTCGAGGGACCCGGGCCTAGTACAAATTATGCAATGTAATGATTCCGTCACAACCCAGGGAACCCCTAATGCCACCCTTGAACCCCGAGTTCCTATTTCAGAAGACGGTGACAGACTTTTTCGATTTATGAAGTAAGAACTACCTAGTATATGCAGATAGATACACTGGATGGGTGGAAGTCACTTTGATGTCATCCGGGAATGCCAAGGCCACATGTAACACCCTACAAAACTGGTTCTGAACATACGGCGTCCCAGAAGAACTGTCAACCGATGGTGGACCACCGTTTGACTCCAGTGAATATAACCGACTCCTAGATAATTGGGGCATAAAGAAACGAACATCATCAGCATATTAACCTCAAAGCAACGGGAGAGCAAAACTGGCCATTAAAACAGCTAAAAGGATCCTTATTGATAACACGGACAGTTGTGATTGCCTATGGGCAGCTAGGTTCCTACTGACTCATTGCAACATCCCAGTACAAGACCTACATATGTCTCCAACAATGATGCTCTATAGTCGCGTGATAAAGGACCATCTCCCAGTGCTCCAGGACCGATATCAAATCCATAAATGCTGAAGAGAAATCAGTCGTTATAGAGAAACAGCGACTGCAAAAAGACATGGAATGAAAGGGAATACAATCTAAAATCATTCACTTCAGGAACTGAAAATCAGGGAAACGGTGCAGGTCCAAAACCAAGTTGGTCCATACCTGCGCCAATAGACAAAGACAGGAAGGGTGGTGGAAACACTGGGTAACCAACAGCATAATGTATGCATACCCCTTGTCATTTGATACCTGAGAGGACCCCAGGTATGTTGGATACCATAGACAACCTAATAGGGCTCGAAATACTGGGAGAATGGTCTACAACTGATACGGATCAACACCAACCCGAAACATCCAACACTCTGCCAGAACAGATGAAGGTGTATGACACAGCATCCCCTGGGATGATGGAGATTGAGGAGGACCAACCGGTGCATCATAGCAATCACCCAGGAACCTATCCCCACAGATATGGGGTATGTCGCATGACTACTCCAGAGCCTCAAAACATTGGACCACAACACGAGTTTCTTATGGCCCGAGAAGGGGGAGGGTGTGTAGAGGTGGAATCGAACCCAAGACGCCCAGTTACAAGACCAGAGTCTTGGCGTCACACCTCCATAGAAGGAGACTCGCCCGCTTACATGACATTCATGGCAACGAGGGTTCTCAAATATACATCGTCTTGCCAATACTTTACATGGCATCGCCGATAAAGGAAACCTGTCAAGCAGTCAAAGTTCAACGATTTGACCTTTGTGCTCTCTAGCAAACTACTCAGCCAATTTTGAGTCTAAACATTTGAAATTTTACATAGAGGGTATTCAGACACGCAGCAAGCTTTTTAATCAGTTTTTGGGCGATAATTTGACTGCCAAGAGGTCAAAGTTGAAAGAGTTGATCTTTGCAGATTCTTCCAAACTCGTCCAGCAATTTTGGGTCTAAACACTTGAAATTTTAGGTGTAGGTTACCTGGATATGAGTCAACCTTTTAAATATATATATATATACATACATATGCACATAAAACTATGAACAGTACATAGGGCCCGAGCAAAGCCGGACTGAACTGCTAGTATATATATATATATATATATATATATATATATATATATATATACTAGCAGTTCAGTCCGGCTTTGCAATATAATGTGGACGGCTATATGTAAATACCGAGCCGTGACGAAATGACGTCACGGTAAGGAAAAGGAAGACTATAAATAGAAGAGAGGGCATGTTAGAGGGACGATTATGTGAGAGATGTCACAGCCGTAACGAGAAGTCATGTGTGGCAGGGGTAATGAGGAAATAAATGTTGTTACAAAAAAAAAAAAGAGTTTAAGTTATTTCTTATTCTTTATCTACTTTGCGACTGAGGCAACAACGTGTTGGGTAATGTTACATTAAACTTAAGCCTTAAATTTTAGAAATTTTCTAGAATCAAAACTGAAATAAGGATCATAGACATATCAAATCTCGATTTTAATATCATCAAAGGGACATAATAGTGATGCAGAATGTCAGTTTCTTTGGGGTATTTTAAAGCGTTTAAGGGAGTTATAATATAGTACAACCTCTTATTTTGGGAAATAGCTACTACACAGCAAAACATGATGATGTATGTAAGTAACTCCACTGTACCATCTGCAAAAAATGAAATATCCAGTGTCGCAGCAAGTCCTGAGAACATCAACCTGAACGAACAGTTGCAAATAACTTATATACCACACATTATGACCATGTAATCCCTACAGCCACCTACCTTGCAAATGCTGCTGTCAAACCTGACATAGTTATAAGTCAAAGAGAGTTGCAACCTTGGTTGAAGTGAGAATCCCTAATGATGGAGCTGAAAGGGAGAAACAGACCAAATATCAAGGTCTCATGTATGGCATGAAAAGAAACTGGAATCTTAGGGAGATATCAATCATACCAGTTATTATAGGTGCCACAGGGCTTATGAAAAAGAACCTGAAGTCCTACTCAACTAATATTCCTGGTGAACCAAGTGCAAAAGAAATCCAGACAATTGCACTTAAGGAAACAATGAGGACACTAAAAAGAGCTCTCAGTAGGTTTCAATGAAAAGCAGGGCAATGTTGGCAGCTGGTTTGGCTGCCCCATACCCAACGTCACAATCTTCAAAGGAAGAAATTTATTTAATAATTCAAATATCTCAAATTTGCATTTAATATGATCCATAATAATTAGATACCAAATAAGCAAGATTCACTGAATTTCAATTTCTTCTTAAGACTCCTTAAGCTCTAAGTTTTAGACAACTATTTAGAATCAAAATCATGGAATGAATTTTAATCAAAATTTGAATAATTATTCTAGATATAAGGTTTAATATCATTATATCTTTATTTTAATAACAGAACATGAAAGTGGTGCAAAATTGTTCAGGGAATTAATTTTATCCGTCCCGAGACAAGTATTTTTCTAGTTAAACTATTATATAAAGGGCAATTGTCTGTGTGTATGTTTGTATGGCCAGCTAAAAGTAAAATTGACAAAACAAACACTTATAAATTCATCAGACATTTGTTCTCATCTTGAGTGTGATTTTCATTCGATGTAACCTCTGACCTTCTTCAGGTGTATTTTGTTGAACTCGGGAATGTTTCTGTCGAACTCGAGAATTTGGACAGAATTTCGAGCGCAACCCTTTATTTACTTCACAGGGGTAGCATGCTCTTGTTCCATCAGCCATGACTGGATAGAGGTCCTAAGTAATCTGCAAGGACCCCTGGCACAGTGGTTAGAGTACTAGGAAAAATCAATTGTAAAAGTGATATTCTCCTGAGGGTTGAAGGTTCAATCTTCAGTGTAGGCAATCAAAAAAATACATATGTGAATTATTTAGGACCTCTATCCAGTCATGGCTGATGGAACAAGAGCATGCTACCCCCGTGAAGTAAATAAAGGGTTCCGCTCGAAATTCTGTCAAAATTCCGGAGTTTGAGAGAAACATTCCCGAGTTCGACAAGATACACCTGAAGAAGGTTGGAGGTTACATCGACCGAAACGTCGTGAAAATCACACTCAAGATGAGAACAGTAGTCCGATGAATAATAATACGAATAACCAATCCTCATCTCAAAAGTTCAGAAACGTCAAACACTTACAAACTTTATATTTTATTGATCGGCGTTGCCCTGGATGAATAAGTATCAATAATCAAAATAATCTGATAAAAGAATGAACAGGCGATTTTGACCAAAGTTAACACCTTACACAGCCTAACATCACAAGTGCATTTGAGAAGTTTTATTACCACACAAGCTGAAAGGCCTGACATAAGATCAACAGTAGGTTCTTTGATATCAAAAAGGCGCGTCCAAAATGAATGGTTCTGTTTAAAGTATATTGCACCATGATATTTGACTTTTTCATTTTTAAATTAAATTCAAGCCATTATCACTATACAAGCAGTAAGGCCACGCATATAAAATCAACTGTAGATTCTTTGATATGACAGGGGCACATTCGAAATGAATGTTTCTGTTTAGAGTACAATCTGAGATTTAGGAAAAATTATTCTTCTTTTGACCTTAAACTGAAGCAGATTCTGTTGTTTTGGGGTTGTTTTTCCAGATTATGTATTACTTAAGGGGAAGTAACTGATTTTTTTTATCAAAAAGTTAGTTCTCTTATACCGACTCATTCCTTGAGGAATTTATAAAATAAAGTTTTGTGTGTGTGTGTGTGTGTGTGTGTGTGTGTGTGTGTGTGTTGTGTGTGTGTGTGTGTGTGTGTGTGTGTGTGTGTGTGTGTGTGTGTGTGTGGAGAGAGAGAGAGTAGAATGAGCTAGGCAGAGTAAAAAGAAGGGGTGGGGAAAGAGATAAGGGGAAAACCAGAGAGGGGGGGAGAAAGAAAGATACAAAGGCAGATAGAGAGATAAAAGTTTTAGTAGATATGTGTTACACTTTTGCCCCGGGTAACACCTGGTCGCCCTGCTAGCTATATATAAAACTTAATCATCTCGACCAACCAACAACTGAGCACATTTTTATCAATGTTAATAATGATGACCTTGCTAAACGTACGATCGTGCATCCCAACAACATCATTGAGATGTTACCAGCGAAAGACATCGGAATGACATCAATAAGCAAAGTAGTCGCGCCAATACTTATTATTAGATTTTTATATATACACAAATATTTCTAATTAACTCTTAGAAAAAGTATTTCCATCTTTTCATCATTTTCTTTAATATATGTCTTGCAAATTCTTAGTAGAGGAATTAATTGAATCCTTGAAATAGAACAGAAGTCAAACGCAATGCTAAACAAATAATTGGTTTGATGTGTAATCTAATATAGGATAAGTATGTGTGTGGATGGGGGAGGGGTGACCCGAAATTTTCCATGGAATGAATATAAAACATTTATGTGTAAGTCACTTTTCATATATATATATATATATATATGAGCAAACAGTTAATAAAATATGTTAAAAAAACACTTTGAAATGAGTTAAAAACATATTTAATCTGAAAAGGAAACACTAGATAAATGGATAGTCCTTAATCCGCGGAGTTTTGAAGAAATACTTTCCTTCTCATCAGAGGGTAGGAATTAGCAAAATGCGGGATCGGATTTTGCATGCAGAAGTATTTGATGAAACAACAAGTAAGTCAAAGATCTTACTTGAAAACAAAATAAGTTAAGCAGAGGGAATATGGTAAAGAAAAAGGTGATTACACATGAATGGATAGTCTGATGGAAGATAAAAAATCCAGAAAATTTAGTCTTTTCACACACACACACACACACACACACACACACACACACACATATAGTCGTGGACTTCCGGTTCGTTGACTGTCATGGCTCTTGTGGGCTGCGACGTTATTTGGCTGTGGAATTTATTATATATATATATATATATATATATATATATATATATATATATATATATATATATACACACTAGCATGCGTACCCAACGTTGCCTGGGTTGACATGAAGTTCAGTTTGGAACACACCGGCTATACTAATCATTCTCATCATGGGCAGCATGGATGCCCCCACAACAATTCCAAAAATAAAAGAACGGATAAAAACGTCGCCGCAAAAAAGAAGTATGTGATACGCTCTTCACCTGATATTTCGGCAGAAGGGATACAAAGAGAAGAAACTATTCTCCGGATATTGAGCACTGGAAAGAACCCCCCCCCAAAAAAAATAATTAAAAATAAATCATTACAACTTTTGTTTCAATAAAATAGCAGCGAATGCTTGTGCATTCGTAAAAAAAAAAAAAAAAAAAATAGGCAAGTAGGCAGAAAAAAATGAAAATCTACCAAAAATTAATTCCAAAAACAATTAAATTAAATTTTTCGTCATTGTAATGTCCCCCCCCTCACCCAATGTAATTTGCCATATTTTGAGGTTCGTTTTGTTTACGAAATTGTTAGGTGAATGTACAGAGTGGTCTCATAAAAATTAATTAAATTTGTCGTTATTTTATGTTTTAAATGTAATTTCCACCCCCACTAAAAAAAAAAAAAAAATCGTATTTGTCATGTTTTGTCCCCCCCCCTCCTCGATCGCCAAACTTGAAAAAATGCTAGAGGTGACATGTCTCGTTGAACGCTTAGTAGCCAAAATGTGAGTGCTCATTTTACGCTAAATTAATATGGAAAAGTGATCCCCCACTCTAAAATGTTAATTTTCTTTTTTTTTTTTTTTTTTTTGCAAAATTTCTTTTATATTATTTATAAAGGCTATTTATTAAGCCAAAAAAGTAGATCTTTATTTTTGTTTTTTTTATTATTTTATTGTAAAAATTTACCGATTTCTGTACAGCCGTTTACAGAATAATAAAAACAAACACATGAAATCTTTTCTTCAGTTTTTCGTAAGTGTTTTTTTTTTTTTAATATTTAAAAAAGAAACAATAAAAGGCAAACATTTTCTATCTACTCGGAATTATTTTTCAGGCTAGAAATTTATTGAGATTACCAAATTATTTTATTAGGTGATAGTTTTTATTTTTTGTTTATGTTCCGAAGTGGCAAATAACTCTAAAACAACGATTTTTAAAAAATCGATGTTGGAATATTAATTCCAAATAAATGTAATTAAATATGTTATCAATATAATTATTGTTTAAAATTTATTAAATAACGATTTTAAATAGGACACTTATAACAATTCTTTCGCTAGAAACATTAACTAAGACACCACTATTTAATAAAATCGATTTTTTCTTAATGTAATATGCAATTGAGATGATCTTTATTGTATCTGAGAGAGTAAAGTAAGGAGCCTTTTGTATATATTAATCAAATACGAATTTATATATATATATATATATATATATATATATATATATATATATATATATATATATATATATATATATAAAGCTGAACGTCTGTGTGTGTGTCTGGTCACGAATAGCCTCCTATATGATTGATTATTATAGAAAACTGATCACATATAATGATATAAGATGTATTGAGACACAGGAATGGGTATGTTTGATCTGGCATAATGATGATTCATTAAAATTGTGGGGTCTGCATACGCGCCTGGTCTACAAAGTATGGAAATAAAAAATTAAAAAATTTTTAAAAATCGTTTACAAGTGTTTTTGATATAGATGTACACAATACTTTGATAAGTATGTTTTAACTTAAACAGGGATGGTATAATAAACTGTGGTGTCTGCGTTCGCGCCTGGCCTCCATAGAATGGAAATACGCACAAACTTTAATAAAGACTCTTCATATCTATCTGCGTAAGTATACTTTGATAATTATGTTTCAGCTTGAAGAAATATGGTATGATAAAATTATGGGGTGTTCGTTCGCGCCTAACCTTCATAGAATGGAAATATGTTACAAAGTTTAACAAGGTTTTTTAATATAGATCCACAGAATATTGTGATAAGTGTTTCAGTGTGAACATGTATGGTATAATAAATTATGGGGTTTATCTATTTTATTCTTACTTTCATCATATTTTGCTTTGGTTTTGATACCCCCAAATTCGAAGCTATCTCTTTACAACCCTTCCTTTTCATAACCTATCATATTTTCATAAATCAGAGTCCATTTTCTGTAGGCTGTTTTTGAACCCAGTCAACGACGGGTACTTTTGCTAGTATATATATATATATATATATATATATATATATATATATATATATATATATATATATATATATATATGTGTGTGTGTGTGTGTACTAGCAGGAAAATTCGACGTTCCCCAGGATTGAACGATGATCAACGAATGTTTCACGCTTCCATATTTTTAGTCATTGAAATCGGTGAAACAGCCCATTTTTTTATCAAATTGATGGATTATGTTCTCTAATTGGGGACCCATCGCAGTGCACCTGAAGGAAGCTACACATGCCTCTCAGGATGACTGTCCACAATATGATTGTAGTCTATATTACACTGTAGAGAGCCTACTATTTATTTTTGTAAATTATTTTATATATAATGGCTTACATTAAAATTTAAAATGCAAAAGTCAAGTATCATGCTTCAATTGTGCTGTAAACAGAATATTTCAAACACTCCCTTGTCATATCAAAAAAACAATCTGCTGTTGATGTTTTATGCATGGCCTTGCTATTTGTGGGTGATAATACCTTGAATTTAAGCTTAAAATGAAAAAGTCAAGTCTTATGGTGCAGTTGTATTTCTGCAATGAATAGCTTTGTGTCCTATTTTTTTACATATTAAATATTTTCTTGATAAATATGGACAGTTCTTAACCCAATGCAAATTATTACATCGATTACACAGAGACAGGATTTTTCTTCTTTCAAATTCTTTCTTGCGTCGATTTGTGTGTCTTTTTTCCCTAACTTGTGTTTTATTTTTTACATGAACTTTTAAATTGTCTGACTACTTTTTTTATCCGTGCGGCTCCAGCTTCGATATCCATCGAATCTTGTTTGATAATTTCTGTTTTCTGGCAATCGTCCGTTAACTTTTGTAGGCTTAGATTTGGTTCATTTTCTAATTTTGTAAGGACATGCTTCCTAATTTCTGCATCTCACCAGAAGTCAATCCTTGCGCAAATACTAAACATTTAAAATTGTCTGCAAGTTTGAATTCCTCGCAATGTTTACTTACATGGCCAACGCTTATGGAATAAAGAGATTTTGGGCTAAATAGTTTTGTAAGAAGTTCCCTCATCTCGGTAAAAAATATTTTGATGTTTTCTGGGGCAAGATAAAATCCACATTCTTGTTATGCTCAGCCATCTTTATTTTCTGAAATGAAACTTTTTCTTGTCTAACCACTGTTTGCAGTCGATACTAAAAAAGTCAGATGAAAATAAGCTTCAAATGGTTTACCTTCTTCAGGTTCATAGCAGAAATTGTCAATCGCATTCTGTATTGAATCTTGCAGTTGTATTATCGATGGACATATTATTTTTTATGATTTGAGTAAGCAGCTCTTTCATGTGCAGTGGATTTTCATATTGCTGGGCCTCTAGTCTCATTATGTGTTGTTGTCGTTCCTCTGCACATTGCTGCCTTTCCTCTGTGTGTTGCTGTTGTTGTTCAATTTGCAGTTTTAATGTACTTTGTAAGGGGTCAATTTTTGTATGATGTTTAAAATACTGAATTTACAGAAATTTAACACAACTGTGTTCAGATTAACCAGTTTTTAGTATTTTAAAACAACTGTATTTTGTTTCCTTTAATGACTTTGCAAACGAACGTTGAACATACAGTTTTAAATTCTTGTGAAAGAATATTTCTTCCCCCCAAAAATGTCTTTTTTTTATAGACGAGAAAAAAATATATATGTCAACAGAAATATTCAATATTTTTTCACAGCAAATGTCTTTCCCCATAGAACAGAAAAAAATGTTGACCGTGACGAAAAAGGTCAAAAACTGTATTTACTCTTTTTTTGATAAGTAAAAAAAGAAGTTCACTGACACATTTATTTAATGACGCGAGAAAAGAAAAACACAACTAATCCGGATTCTCTTTCTATTGTATTTATGTTGTGAGAAAAGAAAAAAAAAATGAAATTATTTTTACTTTCCACAAGTTGGCAATTCAAACTTTTATGTCCACACACTTATTTGGTTTTCGCAAGTTCCTGTTTTTCTTCTTTCGTTAGGGTTTTCTGAACACTTGCTTCATTTAATTCAGCTTTCCGTCATGAGTTCTTTTGAGTTCTGGGGTAATTTTAAATTCAGGTGACCTCTATGAGTTCGAAATCTGACGTTGCCACTATTATAATCCTGTTAAGGGTTACAAGGAAAACAGAACGCCAAAATAAAGTAAAAACATGTATTGCAAAAGCATACATTAGGTGGCTTGTTCATTGTAGCCGACGGACGACCTAGGTTGATCCACTGGATATCGACTGGGTATTTATTTGTTTCCCACGAAACAAAATGTGACGCAAGGTCGGTTTAATGTGGGAGATAACCAGCTCCCCTCAAAGGGGGCATTCTGCAAAAATACAATTGCCTTAGTATAGAAGGGTTTCCCACCTCCATTGACTAAAGACAATTAATTTGAGTGCAGCATCTAAGCAGACACCACACTTCAGTGGCCAGCCCAGTACAAGTACCGGATATCGACTGACACCTTACGGCTTAGTCTTCCGGTATTTATTGAGATCAGAATAGTCTATTAGTAGGTAACATAGGTTAGTTCCACTACAACACAGTCTTAAATTGTGTTCTTTTACGACAAGGGCTATTTCCTATTTTCGTTGTATTGAACTTTTTAAATTATTTTGGATTACTATATAAATATTAATATTTATATTTGCTTTAAGCTTACAGAGGCTGAATTTTTACTTCTTGATTTTATATATATATATGTATATATTGTTTTTAAAATATAATTATCCACTGACAGGTGTTTCGTCGTCTATGACTCATCAGAGTGGCTAAATCTAGCGAGCCACTCTGATGAGTCGTAAACGACGACACACGTATCAGTAGATAATTATATTTTAAAAACAATATATATGCCACTCCCCATATGGGAGTACCACATTGGTTAAAGGGAAAATTATTCCCAACTCGCATTTGGGTAAAAATGCACTCTCGTAAATAATTGAATTCATTCAAAACGTATCACATAAACAAAAACAAATAACATCTATGCCTATCTCTCTCTCTCTCTCTCTCTCTCTCTCTCTCTCTCTCTCTCTCTCTCTCAGCGTGTATTACTAGTATGTTAAGGAATCTTGAAAGTGCTCAATCTTGGTTTCTACAAGACCTGAGATGAATTCTATGATTTAAAAACTATACATTACAATATGACAGAAGATTGAAATGTTGTTACGATGTCTCACAGTACACATACTGTTCCAAACCAAAAGATCATAACGAGGGGCTGAGGAGAGCTCATAAAAGGTGATCTTTTGTTGGATTTGAAACTGACGGTAGCAAAGTTGTTATAATCTTGGGCAATTCACACACACACATGTATATATATATATATATATATATATATATATATATATATATATATATATATATATATATATATATATATTTCATATTTATGTCTCCGCAGTAGAGTGAAAAGCATATCTTATTTTTCTTTTATTAACTTTTTTTTTTCCTTTTTTCCTTGTACACATTTTTGTGAATTATTCCATGGATTTCTGCCTTTGGATTATTATGGACCATCTTCTTCCTTGGATTTTACTTGTGCAAATGGAAATTCAATTAACTTTTTTGAAGTTTATATTTGGATTTTACCGTCACTAGATTATTTATCTTCCATCCATTTATCTATCCATTCATGTGTAATCATCTTTTTCTTCACCATATTCCCTCTGCTTCACTTTTTTTTTTTTGTTATCAAGTAAGATCTTTGACTTACTTGTTGTTTCATCAAATACTTTTGCATGCAAAATCCGATCCCGCATTTTGCCAATTCCTACCCTCTGATGAGAAGGAAAGTATTTCTTCAAAACTCCGCGGATTAAGGACGATCCACTAATCTCGTGTTTCCTTTTCAGATTAAATATGTTTTTAATTCATTTCAAAGTGTTTTTTTAACATGTTTTATTAACTGTTTGCTCGTATATATATATATATATATATATATATATATATATATATATATATATATATACTAGCATGGGTACCTGGGTCGACATGAAGTTCCGTTCTGAACACACCTGCTGTACTAAAGATATTGTTCGCTTTTATCATGTGCAACGTGGATACCCCCCCCACAACAATTAAAAAAATAAAGGAACAGATAAAACATGTAAATTTCATCGCCCCCCCCTCCCAAAAAAGAAGTGCGTGACACTCTCTCCACCAGATATTTCGGCAGAAGGGATACAGAGAAACTTTTCTCCGGATATTGAGCACTTTTGTTGCCCGTGCGCTGAAAATACCCCCTCCCCAAAAAATAAAAACAACTCTTGTTTAAATAAAAACAGCCAGTGCCCGAGCGACCGCAAAAAATAAATAAATAAAAATGTAGGCAGGCCTGAACCTGAAATGCAAATAAAAGGAGAAGGTATGTGCAAACTATTTACCCGCTGGACTACGACGACTTACGATTTTATGACCCTGAAAAATAACGTTTATTAATACATGCGTGACTTGTGTTTGCTTTTTTTTTTTTTTTTTGTAAAGGAACTTTCTTAACTGTATTTTGTTTTTCGTAAATAAAGGAAATATTTTATTTGTTTTGGGTGTTTTTTTTTGTTTGTATTTTTTTTTTTTTTTTGCTTAAGAAAGTCATATAGCTGTATAGCCCTTTCAAGAATAATAAAAACAAACAAATTAAATCTTTTCAGTTTATTCGTAAGTGTTTTCTTATTTGTTTGAATATTTTAAAAAGAAAAATGGAAAACATTTTTCTGTCTATACGGAATTATTTTTTCACACTAGAAACTTATTGAGATTACCAAATTATTTTATTTGATGAAGAATATATTTTAACTTTTTTATGCGTCGATGTTTACAGGGGGAAATAACTCTAGACCCGTTTAAAAAAAAAAAGTCGATGTCGGAAGTAATAATTCAAATAAATTAAATTAAATATATTATCAATAAAATTGTTATTTAAAGTTTATTAAATAACAATTTTAAACAGAACACTTAAATCAATTCTATTACTAGAAACATTAACTAACATATTTATATTTAGTAAAATCAATTTTCCTTAATGTAATATGCAAATGAGGTGACCTCTTAATTGTATATTTTGCAAGAATATAGAAATAAATGGCAGAGTAACAGACCTTTTGTATATATTAATCAAATTGTGAACAAACAAACAAACAAACAGACAGGAATACGAAGTTATATATATAGATATAAATTATTTTACGCCTACAGACATTACTCTTTCATGCTTTCGCAATCATCAGTACAGGAAGTGAGAATTACTACTGAGGATTCGAATTCAACTAGCTACAAAGTCACCTTAGACTCCATTTGGTAGGACATTGCCTCCAGGGCAGCATCAATTGCCACGAGTATTAAGAAATATCAAACACCTACAAATGCCAAATGTGGGCACAACATTAAATCAGTCAGGAGTGTTCTAACAAGTGAAAGGCATGAACATTGCATGACACGAGTTGATTGCTTTTCTAATTTTTTATTCCCCAGACAGAGCTCAATTTTAATAATTTTCAAAGGACTTATAACCATAAATGTTAATTTCATATAAAACAGACATTAGTATTTCGCAGTTATAACTGGGCGGGTGATTCGAAGCCAACTTTGTCGCACCAAAGAGATTTCAAGAATAGTATAAAAACCTTTTATAATGTAAACAAAAGAATGACTATGAGCAAAACTACTGTGATGAAATCTGGAAGGATTGAAAACAAAAGCTACTATTATATAAAAAGAACTTTGTATGTGAGTCCATAGGAAATGGACTCATGAACAGCTGGGTCGATTCTTATGGAATTTCACACAAAGATACTTTATGTGCATGGCAGTGTTCTAGATAGGTTTTGTATCGGAATATCTTTGATAAGTATCGATAATCGAAAAAAAAATCACCCATTGTTCAATCAAATCAAATGATTGTCTGCTCATGTTTGAGACCCATTCAGGTATTCTTCATGACCAACCGCTTCTCTGTCGCTAAAAATTAACTCTTGTACAAAACAGCAAACAAAGGCATTTTTTTTTAATAAAAATATAATTCTTTTATATAACACTGTAGGAGCGTATTAAACTGACCTGACTCGAGCATCGCTGATGACTTCACAACCAAATTTCTATTCGTCCACTTTCGACAGAGACTGATGCTTCAACTGTTTAAAAACAAGACAATTATAATTTAATTAAGTCTCTCTTCATTGAATGGCCCTATGGGTGGGGCATTAGAATACGCCGACTGCCCCCCTGCAGAGGGTAAAATCCCTCAATGGGGGTCCTGGATATGACCTTAAACTATATCCAGTAGTGAGGCCCCAGCTTGTGGGCTTTGGGGAGTGTGGAGCCACCCTTTAATTACCATTGCTCCCAGGTCCACTCTGACCCGGAGTGGTAGTACCTGTTAGGGTCCCAACTATGGGTTGAATAGAAACCGACGTGAAAACAACAAATATATTCTATTAAAAAAAATTTTCTTCAAAATCTTTGGATTCGGCATTAAATAACCCGAAAAGGGTTGATATGCCATAAAACAAAAACAACCAACCAACCAACCAACCAATTTCTTCATTGAAAGTAGAAAGAAATGCGATGAAATCGAAAATCCTAAAGATCCATGAAAAATGCAGTCAAAAGAAATGATATGAAGGTAAATACCAATGTTGGGAATCGGAAAAATCAGAATATTTAAGCATATCGGAATCGGTATCAGAATCGGTATCAGAATCGGTATCAGAATCGGAAAAATTTGCACTGATTTTCCGATGCCAAAACGATTCTTTTAATTATCTTTTTTATTTATTTAATTTTAATTAAAACAAATTAGCTTGTTTATTTACTTTTAGTTATTTACCTCTGTTATGTATTTATTTCATTTTACAATTTATTCATAAAATAAACATTTAAAAATCATGTGCATATCAGTGTTGGACTATTAATTGGAATCGGAATCGAGAATCTGGAAAATCGGAGATTTGATTTTGTTTAAACCAAAATCTTCCGTTGCTTGTAATAATGATAAAATAATAAATATTTATTGATTTTAAATTACCAGAGAAGCTAAAATCGATAGATAATCCCCCACAAGCATATTTTTACGTTTAGGAATATACCTGCACATTTAACATGTGTGTTTTTACGGTAATCCTGGAAAAATGCAGTTATATATTAAAAATTTAGAGATTTATAAAGAATTGAAATCGGTAATTGTATCGGAATTGGGAAAAATATTGGAATCGTCCCATCACTAGTAAATAAGAACACCAAAAATACGTGTTGCCAATGACTATGAACGAAAGACAGATTGGAAAGATTAAACAAAATGGTTCAAGAAAAAGTCCACCATTGTAACAATCTTCCCAGACGAAAAAATTTTCACTGTCGATGATGTTCTGAAGTGCAATAATGATAGATTTATCGCAAAGTCAACGACTCAGGTTAATTAGTTTAGGAGTGAATCCAGTAAATACAAATATATAAACATTCTAACATGCCTAACTTGATATGGTGGCCCAGGCGTTGTGTGACTTTGTGACGATTTTAAAAATAATTAAAAAGATAGGAAGCCTTTAAAAATAAAAACATTTTAAGTAAAAGTTAATTAAAATTTTAATAAATAACAACAACAACAACAACAATAATAATAATAATGGGACATGGACATACAAACTGATAAACCTATCCAAGCAAGAAGACCAGATGTTGTAATAATTAACAAGAAAGAAAAATCCTGTCAAATCATAGACTTTGCTGTTCCAGCTGACAACAGGGTGAATATCCAAGAAAAGTAGAAACGGAGCAAATACACAGAGCTAGGCAGAGATTTGAAAGGGATATGGATGATGAAGAAAATCAAGATAATACCTATAATAGTAGGAGCATTAGGAACAATCCTGAAAAAAATAGGAGAAATTGGAATCAGAGGAATGATTGGAAAAATACAATGAACAACAATAATGAAAACAGCTGAAATATTAAGGAAAACCCTTGAATGTAGAGACTAATGTACACAATGTAGGCAAAATATGAAGCGCTAGATGGAACCAAGAACATTGAAGCTGCATATCTATAAGTTCTATAACCCCACCCCATGCCCCTATTAACCCCCATCCCCCCCCAAAAAAAGAGTGAGACTAAATAGCCAGGTAGAGTCAAGGAGGAAGGAAAGACCGAGGAGAGAGCACTGCCTAGACCTCTGCTGGATAAGTGCGAGGAGAACTGGGACCCTGGAGAGGCTTATTACCACTCAAATTCCAGTAAAGACCATTAGCCACTGCCAACGAGAAATCAATGGCAAGCAGCTGTTGCGATAATGCAAATTTATTTGCACATGTTATCAAAAGTGGTGGAGAGTACTGGAAGTCTGGGGAAACTTGTTGTCACTCAGCTTCCAGGGAACACCACAGGCTGTTTTCAAGGAGAGATCTTTGATGACCTGTGTGAAAGCTCGTTGTGAGCCAATAATAATAATAATAATAATAATAATAATAATAATAAAGAAAATGAAAACTCATAAATATATAGAATAAATCTATCTTAAAAAATAACTAAGCAAAGAGACATAAAAATATGATAACAACTGCTGATGGTGAAGGAGATATAATGAAGAAACGCATGCAAGGCATTGTTGGTCGAATAATTTGGGCAAATAAATTGGGGTCCAAATTATATGGCTCGTCTGGTAAACATCTTTCCCCCACTCATTCCAGGATTATTATTTTTCTTTTAAATTAAAAGGAAATTTTCCAGAGACAAAATGTTTTCAAAACCTTCTTTGAAACCCTTTTTAAAAAGAAGAAAAAAATAGAAAGAAAACGTATGGCTACATCGGTATATAGTTGTTCGTTTCACAATTCTCTTTTTGTACAGATCAATGCCTTTTTTTTTGTTTTGTTTGTTTCTTTTGCATGTATTAATTTTGTTTTATTTTTATATTTATTACTATTATTTATGCATATTTATTATCTCCACTTGTATGGTGAAATAATGCAGATATTCTCTTAGTCATATCTAGAATCTCTGTTAACTGTTCTTCTCAGTTTATTAAGAGTGCCTGCTTTATATGAATGCATCCTTTCAAAATTTCACGCCATTTGTCTAGGCAATCTTTGTTGAGGCCATTAATGGCCTGTATTATGTTGTATTTATCAGTATTGCCTACAAAGTACAAATTAAAAGATGGAGAGTATAACGGCCTTGTTTCTACCTCCTTCTATTTGATGGTGAAATTACCATACCCATGTCATTAGTTTATCTTCTCCATATTTAAACGTGTTTCTAAGTGCTTATAAGCTCTGTTTGAAAGTGCCCTACATCCTGCCGATGTATGTTTTCACTATGCAGCTGGGTTGACTTGTGATATACATTGTCTATATGAAGAATTTCACCTTACAATTTCTGTCTAACAGGCAATTTTCTTTGGATCTACAAGAACAGTCCACACTTTTATTTTGCCTTTGGTTCACAGATGGATTAGCTTATTTATGCTTCTATTAAACAATTTGTATAGTTTATGTTGTGGGGAAGTTTTTCATTCAATAGTTTAAGGAAAATGTGGCCTACTTATGTCTTGGTGTTAAGGGAGAAGGTGGTGAAAACCAAATAATTTTTCATTTTCTATTGTAGTTGTTTTTAGTTGATTGGTTATGTGTTGGCTGAAATGAAATCATATCTGTAAAATCGCTGTAGCAGAGTGCTTCATTGTAATATGGTGTTGCTTGTTAAACATTCTCAGGGTTATATAAAAGTATAACGTGGTCGTTACATGTTAATGTAGACCCACACAGGAACAAAAAAAGAAAAGAAATCCGACTCAACTTTTTCAGTTGAAATAAAAGGCATTTATTCATGGTATTTCCGACAACGCATTGCCTCTTGCTTGAAAACAGTTCATTTCATCTGCCATGTAATTAACAAAACAATACCGTCTCGACACAGGCTTAAAAGTTTCTCGTCATCACGGCTCACGTGTTCATCTTCTGCTGACACACACTTTTTCTGGTCTTTGCCACACGATGCATTTTTTCTCTCCTTTCCATTCCCTTCTCTTCCTCCGTTGTGACATCACTTCACACACTAGCTCGGTCATTTGCATATGTGTCATGAAGCTGCTGCTGCTGCTACAAGTGCTAGTGGCTCTGTTACCAAAATCTGAGATCCTACTACTAATGTTAATGATCATTTTCTTGAAAACCGTGAGGGGTCTATTGTAGATCTAGAAAATAAGACAGATAAACTCTTCCATAAACCAAATGAAACCCTCAAATACATAAATAAAGGAACTTACTAGCTTTTCGCAGTTTTAAAGAATATAATCGCTAACATTAGTGGAAGAATCTCAGACAGAAAGCGATCGAATGTCATTGTAACCTTGATTTAAATTCATAGGTCAAGAAAAAAAATTCTTCTAACTTGTACAGAAGAGTTTGCACGTTGAAATGTCAAATTAATAGAAATAATAAAAACAAGTAAAACATGCATTGTTCCCCGTGAGTGCACAATGAACGAGGCATAAAAAAGTGACTAAGTTCAGCATTTGCACACACACCCATTTAGCCCCAAAACTCCTCATGAAACTGAACAAACGGTGCAGTTTTAGGTCTTAACATATGTAAATTTGAGTTCTGCATCATCCAAAAAAAGACATGACTAAGTCCATCATTTGCTACCCCCTTCCCAATTTAGCTCTAAAAGCCCCCAACATATTTACCATATTTAAATTTGAGTTCAGCGCCATGCAAAACTGCTAAATAGACATACACAGAAAATTTTGAACAAATATGGTAAAATAGTCTAAAAAATGGAGCATTTTTATTAGCCCTAAAAGAGCCCCCGGGGCACACCCAAGAGTTAGCATGAAGTATAGACAAACAAAATTATATAGAAATTAGTTAGTTACAACTTTTCAGAAAGTTTTATAAAAGTCCAAGACATCAATTTTTTTTTATAAACACAAAGGTGTCAATTTTAGCTACTTTAACCCAAAAGGCATCTCTAGGAGGGGGGGGGAGCAACCGGAGTTTTCCCAGAAAATCGGTTCTGTTACTTTTTTACTCATATCATGTTTAATTTTTGTGTAAAATTTCAAAAAATTCCAAGGCGTAATTATTGAGAAAAGTGCGGACAGATGAACAGACGAACGGACAAACAGACGAACAGAGAAGGATGTATTTACAGGTCTACCCTCCTTTTGTTGGGGGACCAATGAAAATCCCTATTTCCACGGCAGATGCTCGTCTGAGCTCCAATCCCTCGTCCCCCCTCGCCAATCTTTCACGAGAAACACACGTCTGGCTGAAACTACTGTCAATAATTTTTCCCACTCTTTATCTGTGCCTAAATCCAAACGTAAATTCCATGAGCAAGGCTTCTTTCTTAGAACTGCACGCCAGTGGAACTCTCTGCCGCTTGCCTGTTTCCCACCTGACTACAACTTGGACGTCTTCAAGTCCAACATAAACAAACTCTTGACAAACCGCCCCCTTAAGTAAGACACTCTATCAAAACCACCCAATACTAATAATTACTACAATACTATCTCATCGATTACTGTACACACAATAACCCTTATCTCTGAGTGGCCTTCGGGCCTTGATAAGTGGTGATCCCCATGTAAAAAAAAAATAATAATAAATAAATAGAACTAAAGCAGAGAATCGAAAAATTATGAAAAACTCACACAACTCATGCGTCGCCAGACCAAGTTAGAGATTTTTTAGAAGTTTATATATATATTTATTAGTTTTTTATATGTTTATATATTATTTCTAGTTTTTACATCAAGTGGAGAAGTGAATTGAGGTTGAACTTATACTTAACCTTGTTAAAAAAAAAAAAAAAAAAAGAAACGTGAAAAGAGGAGATGGCATTTAAAAGAAACTTAATACCTTTTTCTAACCATATTTACCGTGCTAGAAAACCTGGCAGTATTCAATATCTCTACAAAATCACCATTCCCTCATGCATGGAGTATTGCTGCCACATTTGAGCAGTATATCTACCACTAGATTCTCTCAAGAAAGAGTCCTCAACCTAATAGGTCCTGCACAATCAATCAAACTCTAAGCCCTGTCCCATCACCGCAATGTTGCATCCCTGTGCCTGTTTTACAAGTATTTTAATCTATTAAAGTACTTTAATGGAATGTGCTCCGACGAACTTGTAGCACTTGTATCCTCTTGACATAAATGACCCTGACTAACCCGACAAACAATAAAATCCCACCTTTTTACTGTTGAATCCCTAAATGCCGGAAAGTCTTTTACGCTAATAGTTTCTTCTCTTAACCTGCTAGACTTTAGAATACTCGCCTGGTCTTCTGCTTTCCCGACTCCACTGACATGCAGAAGTTTAGATGTAATATAAACAATCATCTCGCTGCTCGACTCCCTACATATATGGTACCCAAATAGTAACCCTTTCCGTCTAAGTGGCACTGTGCCTTGTTGGGAATGAATAAAACTAAAGAAAAAAAAGAAGAAGAAAAAAGAAAATAAAGATGTGAAAGAAAATAAGATAAGCAAATAAAGTATTGCTGAGAAATTTTTAAAAAAGGGAGAAAGGTAAAAAAGAAACTTAACGAAATGAAGAGGTGAAGGTGCAACGGGAGATAACTCCAATAAATGATTGGTGAAACATTGACGTTAACCAAAAGAAAAAAAAATCGAAAAAATAGAGGAAAAATTTTAAATTAGATCAAGCAGAAATAAAATATTCAGATCTGAAAAAAAAAATAAATAAATAAATAAAATCATAAATTTAAAAGATTTTTGTGAAACAAAGAAAGTGGAAAGGGTGTCTGTTGATGACTAAGGCCCTTTTTAGACACAGCTCATAAAAGAAGAGATGGACATTGCCAGGTTTTGGGAAATACACAGTGACTCATGTAATATTTTATTTGAACAGCGTTCAGCAAAGGGGACATTTTTAAAAAGATGGAAGGAAGGATTTGAGGGAATGAAAAAATGAATGAAAGATGAAATGAATTAAGGGGAGGTAAGGAATTAAAAAAAAGAAACAATGAGGTAAGGAATTAAAAAAAAGAAAGAATGAGGTAAAGAATTAAAAAAAAGAAAGAATGAGGTAAAGAATTAAAAAAAAGAATGAGGTAAGGAATTAAAAAAAGAAAGAATGAGGTAAAGAATTAAAAAAAAGAATGAGGTAAGGAATTAAAAAAAGAAAGAATGAGGTAAAGAATTAAAAAAAAAAAGAATGAGGTAAGGAATTAAAAAAAAAGAAAGAATGAGGTAAACAATTAAAAAAAAAAAAGAATGAGGTAAGGAATTAAAAAAGAAAGAATGAGGTAAAGAATTAAAAAAAAAGAATGAGGTAAGGAATTAAAAAAAGAAAGAATGAGGTAAAGAATTAAAAAAAGAAAGAATGAGGTAAGGAATTAAAAAAAGAAAGAATGAGGTAAAGAATTAAAAAAAAGAAAGAATGAGGTAAGGAATTAAAAAAAGAAATAATGAGGTAAGGAATTAAAAAAAAAGAAAGAATGAGGTAAAGAATTAAAAAAAAGAAAGAATGAGGTAAGGAATTAAAAAAATGAAAGAATGAGGTAAAGAATTAAAAAAAGAAAAATAAACAATGAGACAAGGAATTAAGATAAGAAAGAATGGGGGAAGGAATTTAAAAGGGCGTGCAGGAAGGAAGGAATGAAATAGGGAGAATGAATGGTGGAAAATTAAAGAAATTGTGGATTGAATAAATCGAGGAAATGAAAAATGATTAAAAGGATGATGTAATAAATAAAGGATGATAAGAATGAAGGAATAAATTAAAGAACGAATGAAATAAAGAAATGTATGCACAATGAAGGAAGAAATTAGTTAAAAAAGGAACGTTTTTGTTGCTTCGTTTTATGATGATGGGGGGGGGGTATTAAATTGCAGAATCCAGTAATTCTGAATAAAAAGTTTTTATGCTTCCGATTCTTGAAATTTTCCAAATATTTAGTTTCGGTTATTTCGTTGTATGGAATATCAACGCTTATTGGCTTATTTAATCCCGAATGCAATAATTTAGGAAATAGTTTAATGTTTCAAGTTCTTTAGATTTCAAAATATGTATTCATTGGATTTGGTTTGGTTGTTTTGTTTCATGAGATATCAACCCATTTTAGGTCATTTAATGACAAATCCAGTGGTTTTGAGAAAAAGTTTCTATACTTCAAATTCTTTGCATCTTCGAATATGCATTCGTGGTGTTTGGTTTGGTTGTTTTAGGAGGAAAATTGTTGCTTTTTGTTTTTGACTTTGCAGAACATGGCTGAGTTTTACAAAAGGAAAGGAAAAAGCAATCTTCCTTCTTTTAATAGAATATTTTTGCGTCTTTAACATGTTCTAAAAACAGTTTTATCTGTTTATTCAAAGTTTTTAAATGGCATTAATGTTTGGTAAGTTTAATCCAGGAAACGAAACTGAAAAAAAAAAAAAAAATCCCTTTGTTGCAATATTTTTGATATATTATGGGGATATGATCCCTGAAAGTCTGGAGATTCTATTTATATTTTTATGCCGATAGGAGCTGATGAATCAAATTGAACTACATTTTGCTATCAACCAATCAGAAACCAGAATTGCTCTATAAAAATTGAGTCTTTTTAGCATTCCAGCCCATAATTTTTTCATGTCAACACAAGAAGGATTTTTTGTTCTTTGCCTCCAAAATTATAAAGTCCATAACCTGCACAGAATAGCTACCCACTGAAAATTCTTCATCTCCAGGACTTGTATAGAATAGCTACCCATCAAAAACTCTTCTGAAATTATACATGGCTTCGAATTCAAGACTCTTTTTTTTTTTTTAAATTCTCACAGATATTAAGAAATATTAGAGAATGGTTGAATGAACACAGAGCCCCGGAAATGAGAGAAATACATAGATTGTTAAGAAATGGCTGAGTGACTTATTCCGTTAATTATAAATGACGGTTAATTAAGATGAATAAAAAAATTTAAAACATAATTCAATCTCAGAGCTAAGGCGTATTTTAGCATGTATGTTGGAAATAGGAAAACAAACATTGATTGACTCACATTCAATAAAATAGCAGATTAATGAGTTCATCAACAAACGTCTTTAAGTTAACATCAGTGGCTCTTTATCTAAACAGTTGGAGTTTTTGTTGCATAAGTGACACGTAGCAGTAGTAAACATTCCAGTGATTTTGCTCTTTTTATATTACTTTCTAATTGCAATCATCTTGTTTTCTTTTTAATAAGAGAGGGTTCTAAATGCAGTACTGGTATAATAGCTATGGCACCAAACAAAACCGACTTATTGCTCAGCATCTTTCTCCAGACGTTTTTTTTTTTTTTACTCACATTCACCCCTAACAAGGCATATCGCCACTTGGACATAAAAGCTACTATTTTGAATTATGCCTAGGAAAGATTAATAAGATATTGGTTTACGTTATATTCAAACTTCTGCATATCAGTACAGTCAGAGAAGCAGGTAACAAGAAAAGAATTCCAAAGTTTAGCTGTTCGAGGGAAGGAACTATTAGAGTAGAATGTTTTCTGGCATTTAAGGACCTCAACAGTGAAGAGGTGAGATTTTGTTGCCAAGTGGTTTTGTCAGGGATGTGTATGTCGAGGAGGCACAAGTGCAGTGAGTTCATCAGAGCACATTGCATCAAAATATTAGTAAAACAAGCACAGAGATGCATCATTGCGGCGATGGGACAGGGTTGGAGCTTAGTTGACAAAGTGGGACCTATTAGATTTGAGACTCATTTTTAGATCCTACCCAAGAGGGGGGGACTAGTGGTAGATGCATCAGCCCAGATGTGGCAACAATACCCCATGCATGGGCGAATGGTGGCCCTATAGAGGTACAGGATACTCTCAGGTGTGAGTAATCTTCTAACATGATAAGGGGAACCTCCCTTCTTTGCAGCAGCCTTCGCAATGTCCTCAATATATTTGTTCCAGTTCATATTGCACGTGAATGTTAAGCCGAGGAGTTTGAATGAGGAAGAATTCTCAGGTAGAGTGTTATTTGTCATGAATATCGGTGATTGGAGAGGCATCTTGTAATTCTTAAAGGGGAGCAGCTTAATCTCATTAGCATTAAATGTTACTATCCATTTATGGCCCTTTCCACTACGGTCTGAAGGTCATTTTCTAAGGATTCGGCCATTGTCTTAGATTTGTGTACAACCGTTCTTCCCTCGTGCATGTTATAGAGCGTTGTATCATAAACAAATACACTCATCAAAGCAGATCAGCAGTCAGCACCGAAATCAAAACGAGGCTTTTCAACATGGCGGGGAAAAAAAGAAAAAAATAGAACGACAAACACTCACCGTATGTTTATTTTTATGCCACTTTATTTTATGATAAAAGCCAATGAAATATTTTTCCATGGCAAAAACAATGAAGTATTTTTTATTATGGGAGAGGACGAAAGTTTGTCAACAGAATGCAATTCTGTTATCTGCTATGATATGGAGGCAAAGAGATCGTTTCGAAATTTTTGTTTTCTTGCCAGAAATTGTAAGATTGTCGTCTGCTTCTAAAGCATTCTGATTGGCTGAGTGCTTTGGCAATTTTCCGGTTGTTTAAACCACTGGAAGAAACCGAATAAAATGCTGACTTTGTTTGGTGAAAAAGCTATAAGAGTAGCGTAAAAAATTATTTTTATTTAAAAAAAAATATGGTTTAATAACGCTTTCAAGATTTCTATTTTCCTTTCACGGTATCTATATTATACTTATTAGGGATTTGTCACGACATCTACTCTAGAAGTTTTCTCGGGAATTACTGAGCCGATCTGACTAAAATTTTGTATGGTAATTTGTTATGATATGGTGCAGTGAACAAAGTATTATTATATCTTTTCGCTGCACAGTTAATAAGGATTAGTATTTAATTAATAAGGATTAGTATTTAATGCAAAAATGAACATAAATTTATATTAAACGATTAATGTGGCATAAAGCACGCATTCTAAGTCAATAGACTATAAATATTGCCCGTTTTTAACAGGTTAAAAGAAAGTCCAGTACTTAAATAATACGCGTGTGTTTTCCCCAACTCGTTTTTCATAAGAGGAAAGAGCAGGTGTCTCAATCACGACTGCTTTCTTTCTATCTCTCTCTCATTCTCTTTCTTTCTCATTCTCTCTTATTCTCTTTTTCTCTTTCTATCATTCTCTCTCATTCTTTTTCTCATTCTCATTCTCATTCTCTTTCTCATTCTCTCTCTCTCATTCTCTCTCTCTCTCTCTCTCTCTCTCTCTCTCTCTCTCTCTCTCTCTCTCTCTCTCTCTCTCTCTTTCTTACTTTCTTCCAGTTCACAAAAAAGGGAAGGGTTTGATCAGTTTATCTATAACGGTGTCACTTCAGATTTCTTGTCTATGACGTCATATCTTATCATATTACACTAATATTTAATTTCTAGTGAAATTTTCCATTTTTATGCTTAATCTAACTTTATGCTAGAAATACCGGTGGTAAATGTAGTTTTTACACATCTAATTCCAATATTGGTACAATACTTAATTACATTAAATATAGATAAAATTGAAACATTCGTTGTTATTTTCTTTTTCATGAAGGTGCTCAGTAAATTTACCTTGAGAATATTTTGAATCCCAACAAAAGCCGGGCAATATACACGAAGATACCGTAGTTATATTAGTATCATATTGTCATGTATGAGGGACCCTACGTCAGTAGCGATTAAGTGTGAACTTTGACAAGGGTCACACTGAGTGCATGATAACCCAGATTTGTGAAACATAATTGTCTTTTTTTTTTTCTTTTTTTAAATTTTCTTCCTTTAAAGATTGTATCGCTGGGTATGGGGCAGCCAAACCAGTTGCCAACATTGCCCCGCTTTTTATTGAAACCAACCGAGAGCTCTTTTTAGTATCTTCGTTGTTCCCTTAAGTGAAATTGTCTGGAACTCTTTTGCGCTTGGTTCACCAGGAATATTAGTTGAGTAGGACTTCAGGTTCTTCTTCATAAGCCCTGTGGCACCTATAATAACTGGTATGATTGATATTTCTCTAAAATTCCAGTTTCTTTTCATATCATACATAAGACCTTGGTATTTGGTCTGTTTCTCCCTTTCAGCTCTGTTCAGACCTCCATCATTAGGGACACTCACTTCAACCAAGGTTGCAACTCTCTCTTTGACTTATTCTATATAAATGTCAGGTTTGACAGCAGCATTTGCAAGGTAGGTGGCTGTAGGAATTACATGGTCGTAATGTATGATATATAAGTCATTTCCAACTGTTCTTTCAGGTTAATGTTCCCAGGATTGTTGAATAAAAGATGGGTGACGAAGCAAGGACAACAAGTCAAAGGATCACCAGACTGGGATTGTAATGCTTGATTATAATTCAAACAAATGTGCTGATGGTAACGAGTACCATTGTTATTAGAGACCCTATGTCAATAAGTCAGCTAGTGTAGACTTTAACAAGTGTCACACTTAGTGCATGTTATGATTACCCTTATTTGCAAAACAGAATCGTTCCCAGAGATGAGTGATGTAAAGTTGAGACAAGGGGAAGTAGGTCAAACCGTAGACAAGGCACAATGAGATGTTTTTCGAGCTGAGAGAAAACAAAGGTTTTCAAATCAGTCTGTCTGTAGAAGCTATACAACAGAGACCGCCAATAATGTCAGTCTCTCTGTGGAAATGAATCGTAAGCATGGATTGTGCAATGCAGTTGGTCAGTAATGTAGAAAACTTTGATAATTGCAAATTACTAAACGTTACCTCAATGTCTCTGTCTGTATGTCGTTAACCTATCTGGTGTTGGCTTAAGTTCGGTAGTCTAACAAGAACCTGCATATCAATGTGATTATGCCATATACCACGTTGTGTTTTACATGCTATGTGACCCCAGAGGGCGCTCATAGCATGTAAAACATCGCAGATAACACTACTCTTAATAAATTTGAAGTTTTTCATTGCAAACCATAACATATTTCTTGGGATATGCAAAGAAAACATCTTTTGATGATAAAAATATTCTCTCTTTCTTTAATTATTATTTCTGAATGCATCTTATTTCATCTTACATCATTAACCATCCCTCTCTACATCCGCGATAAGTTGTATAGTAGCTAAGGGCGTAGCTAGGAAGGACGAGGGGTTCAAACTTTCACGCCAAAAATTTACAAAATATAATATGCCGTTCATTTTGTTTCATTTTAGTAAAGCTTTGCTTTGTTTCGTTCGTCTTTTTTATTATAATTAGAGCAAATTAAACATTGCAGTTAATGCTCATCGAACGTTTTTAAATTCGGTAGTCTAACAAGAACCTGCATATCAATGTGATTATGCCATATACTATGTTGTGTTTTACATGCTATGTGTCCCCCAGAGGGCGCTCATAGCATGTAAAACATCGCAGATAACACTACTCTTAATAAACAATAACATATTTCTTGGTTCGTCTTTTTTATTATTATTAGGGCAACTTAAAAAATTGCAATTAATGCTCATCAAATGTTTTTATAAGGTGAAATTTAAATATTTTGATTGATTTATGAAATTTTTAATATAATACTTTGTTAGATGATTGAACTTGATTAATAAATGCAGTTTTTGGGTTGCACTAAATATAAGTTTTCATGTTTCATAGTTTTTTGGTACCTTTTGCCACGTTCTGGTTATAAGTAAATACTTATAAGCAAAACGAAAAATTAACAAAATGAAATGATACAAAAAGTTTCATTCAATTTTCGTCAAAAAACAAAATGAAAATAAATTAGCAAATATTTTGAACAAAACCAAATCAAACAAATCCAGCCCAACAAAATTCCCCTATAAGTAGGTAAACTTTGAGGCGTTATTTTGAAATGGTAGGCAAAATCGATTAGCAAGCAGTAAATAATTCCCTCATTAGCAGGCAAATTATTTACCACAAAGTAAATGCCTGCCTATCTCTGGCTGCCCTACTGGTGCTTTAAATTTGGGAAAAAATTTTGGTCGACTTCTTCTGAAAGGAGATCCTATAATACAGCTTTTAATAGCAGCTGTGTCAGGAGTATCATGCTATATGGCAGCCAATGCTGAGTCCTCTCCCAACCCTCTTTTATCCAACTGAAGCGCAATGACAAATCCATGATCAGATGGATCGATAATGCAAAATCTAATCAAACCGAACACATTAGATGAGAGGATTTGTAGAAAACATAGGAATTATCCTAAGGATAAATCGATATGATGATGTGTATGAGAATCGAGTTCCACATGCAAGCAAACACACAAACTGGTGACTTTAAGGTGATCATAATTATCGCCCTTTAATTCAGGCAATGCCGTTCTTTGCCACAAGGGGGCGATACATCTCACTTCTGTTATTATTATTGTTCCTCTTTTTTCTTTGGACCTGGAACCATTCAGACGTGTCGAAACTATTCTCTTGTTTTGCACTCCCACACAGGACTCTTGAAACATTCATGCAAGTAATGTTTTCTTATACATTTTTGTATTGAACTGTTTAACATTGCACTTGTATCAATTTCTGTAAATAAATGCAAATTGGCTGTAAATATAATTTTGACGAATTTTGGATGGTCACATTCAATACTGCCAAGACTAAGCTTGTCTCCTTCAATAGTTACAAGAAACCTTCTCAACCACCAATAGCTATGGCTAAACATATATCACCTGAAAGTACTTCTTTCAAACTGCTCAGCTTAACGTTCACAGGGAACATTGAGAGCATTGCCAGTGTCGCTGCGAAGGAAGGTGGGCTCTCTCTACCATACTAGAAAGTTACTTATGTCTGAAAGTATCCTGTACTACTACAAGGCCACCATTCGCCCATGTATGGAGTATCGTTGTCACATTGCTACTAGTCTCTCACACCTGGACAGGGTTCAAAAGAGAGTCGCCAACCTGATAGATCCTGAACTGTCATCTAAGTTTCAACCTCTGTTCCATCGACGAAATGTTGCACCCGTCTGCCTGTTTTACAAGTATTTTAATGGTGGATGCTCCAGTGAACTACAAGCATGTGTACTCCCTCAACATAAATACCCCCGACAAACCTGACAAGCAGCAAAGTCCCACCCTTACTCAGTAGAGATCTCTAGATGTAAGAAAGCCTTCTACTCTAATAGTTTCTTCCCCAGAACTGCTGGACTTTGGAATTCCCTTCCAGGTTCTTGCTTCCCTACCTGTACTGACATGCAAAAGTTCAAATATAATGCGAATAGACATCTTGCTGCTTGACTCCCTACATAGTACCTGGAAATTAAGTCCCTGATAGTAGCCTCCTACATCAAAGTGGCACTGTGACTTGTTTGGGGTGAAAATGTAATTAAAAAAAAATTGTCATAAAACTCATTGACCTTTATATCCAATCTTTTGTTTCGGTCATCTGCCACACTTTGATTAATAATTCTATGTCAGCTTCCTTTTGTGTGCGTTGATGCTCTGAACGCTAAGCTTCAACCACTGTCCCATCGACGACATGTTGTATCCCTCTGCCTGTTTTACAAGTATTTTAATGGTGGATGATGAAGTACAAGCCTTTGTACCTCCTCAACGTAAAAACCCCTGAAAAACTCCACAAGCAGCAAACTCCCACCCCTACCCAGTAGATCCCTAGATGTAAGAAGCCCATTCTACTCTAATAGTTTCTTCCCTAGAACTGCTAAACTCTGGAACTCCCTTCCGGGTTCATGTTTTCCCAACTGTACTGACATGCAGAAGTTCAAGTGTAATGTGATTAGACATCTTGCTGCCTGACTCCCTACATAGTATCCCTGTAACTACTGTCCCCGATAGTAGCCCCCCCCATATCAAAGTGGCACTGTGTCTTGTTTAGGGTGAAAATGGAATTTAAAAAAAAAAAGTCATTTCATGCTCTTCCAGCTCTGACGTCACTTTCCCAACCAGGAAATGGTTTAAAACGTCATTCTGGCCTACACGTCTATCTATTTCTTCCTGAACGTAATCATGATTCTTGGTCTAAGCACATGTTCTTTTTTACAATCATTTTCCTTGCAATACCATCATCTCGCATATGGCTTGGTCATTGCATACAGCTGCCATCTGTGCATCCACGCTATGTTACAAGCTAACCTCTTCTCAAAGAGAGAAGGTAAAGCCTGGGAGGGCTAGAAGAGCACAGGATCAACAACAGGTAAAGGTAAAGGCTATTTCAGAAATGGCCTAGATTCTGTTGATTTTGGTGTCGAGAGTAAAAAACTTCCCCAGCAAAGGAATAAGTGTGATAATTGAAAAAAAAAATTCCTAAATATTCTTTTATATATATATATATATATATATATATAATTATTTTGTGAGATTTTTAAAGTTAGACCTAAACAGCATTTAAGCTGCCATATCAGACTATCATTCAACTTTTGGTGAAGGTCAAATAGCTTCTTTGGCATTCTCCTTTCAACCTTTACATTCATTGTTAATTGATTAAATAGATAAAGGAAATAACTAACCAAACAGATGGGGAAGGAGGCTGAATGTAGGTTGAATGATTGAAGTCTTGTAGATCTTTTGGAATCGTGTAGATTATTGGAATTTTATAATAAATGGTTTGTTGCTTGGTTCCAACTGACAAGAGGATTTATGACACTTCTTTTCATCAGTAAAGGAAGATTTTCCGTATCAGCTAATATGGATTGGTCTTGCTTGATTTATTTTATGGCATTTGGGAGTATACCGCCAACTAAGGATGATTTCACACTCCCCAAAGCTCCCAAATTGGGACATCACCATTCAATGTAATTTATGGTCAGTCAAGACGGAAATCAATTTAGTTTTAGAATTGAAAACGTTGTTAAAATTAATAACTTTTTTTTTAATATTAAGTATGTATTCACATTTCTATCGTCATGGCTTTATATGGAGTGTGCGAGTCCTTTCTAGTCTCACATAAAAACACGCATTTCTCATCTCAAGCCAATTTTCTTGTCATACACGTACACACACACACAAACATACATGCGCACGTACACACACGTACATATATTCACGTTCACGTACATACACTCACATTCATGTGCATACACACACACGCTAACGTACACACAGGTATGCACACATACGCGCACATGTACACACACATGGGCAACGTCACTTCCCTTTAAAAGGAAATCCACACATGCGCAAAGAACGCCGGAAACAACCACAAAAGCAAGAGACCTGAGCTGTTTCCTCCTTTTCGATTCGGCTCCTGAGCGCTTCACGTCCCCTGCTACTACAGTACGTACACCTTACACGCTCTTTTTCTCTCTCTCCATGGCCTGGATTGACTTTCTCTCTCTCTCTCTCTCTCTCTCTCTCTCTCTCTCTCTCTCTCTCTCTCTCTCTCTCTCTACAACAATAGACTTTCCAGTTAACAGCGAGAGACTCACGCCAAACTAAACACGTGCTGTACCCTTTTCTTTCATTTGTTTCTTCATGAAATAAATCCTAGTTCGTTTATTTCAATAAACGCGCTGTTCGTTTCTTTCTCAATTCAATTCATTTTACCTATTTTGTACGGCAGGGGGATATATAATATATCCACCAGCCCACTACAGGACTGGACGTATGTACAGTGTTTGTTGCCATGTTGGATATCATCCTATAGCTGAAATTACCTGTCATCTTCGCCGTCGTCGTCATATTTAGTTTAATATCTGTTTTATATGTTGGTATGTGTTTGATGGTTTTTAGAAATTAACTTCTAACCTAACTTCTTCCTGGCCAGATCTTTATTTATAAGGATACAATTCTCTCAAACTCATTCTTATTATTTTCTCCTATGTTTCTTTTTCTTTTTTTTCTTTTTTTGCGTTCCCTTTCCAACTGACCTCAATAGCCCAAACTGTTTTACATGTACTAAACTAAGAATCACATCCATTCTTTCAACGTTAGCCATAACATCAACTAATTTAGACATACTGTCTAGATTTTATCTTCCTCTGAACTACATCCATGTTACACATCCATCCTATTATTCTAATATCATTTCTCTCCATGCTACAAATGCCCTCAACCCTCACCGGCCAGGTTTTCTATCTATCTATACATATAAATTCGTATTCCTGTCTGTTTGTTTGTTTATTTTTTTGTTTGTTCACAATTTGATTAATATATACAAAAGTTCCATTACTTCATTATTTCATTCATTCCTATATATAGTATGGTTCTTGCACAATATACAATTAAGAGGTGACCTTATTTGCATATTACATTAAGTAAAATCGATTTTATTAAATAGCGGTGTGTTAGTTATTGTTTATAGTGAGAGAATTGTCTTAAGTGTTCTATTAAAGTTTGTCATTTAAATTTAATTTATATTGATAACATATTTAATTTAATTTATTTTTACCGACCAATTTTTTTATAAACCGGTTTGAGTTATTCCCCCTGGGCGCCAATTTTGTTCTTTTTTTTTTTTGCTTTCTTCTTCTGCAGATATTAAAACTAAAAACTTTAAAGCATTATTTTTCGAATTAGTTTAAATAAAATAATTTCCGTGGTTTCGTAATTAATGTCGTGGTCCAGTGGATTTTTATTTAAAAATAAACAATTCAATTAACGATGATTCTTTATTCAAAACAAAAAACTTTTATTTACATTTTTTTACCATTTTTTTTTGTTTAAATCTTTTTGACATCGTAATTGCTAATTTTTTTCTTTGACAATAAGTCAAAAGTCATCGTTTTTTTATAACATAAAAACGTGTATTTCGGTTAAAACAAATTCTACTTTGATATTTTTGAAACTGAATTATTTACAGTTTGTTTACATTGCAACAGACCATAACTGCAAATCTTTCTAGACTGAGGTAGCATAAAAGAAATTCGCTTGAACTGGAATATACTCATAAAAAGGTGCTCAATATCCGAAGAATAGCTTCTCTTCGTATCCCTTCTGCCAAAATATCTGGTGGAGAGTTTGTCACGTACTTCTTTGTTCGGGGAGTGGGAGGAGGGTAAATTTTCGTGTTTTCATTCGTTCTTTTATTTTTGTAATTTTTGATGGGGGTAACGATGGAGTTGACATATAATAATGAAAAACTGCTCAATATTCTTAGTATAGCAGGTGTGGCGAAACCGAACTTCATGTCGACCCTGGCAATGCTGGGTATCTATGCTAGTATATCAATAAAAGTGAAATTGTGTGTGTGTGTGTGTGTGTGTGTGTGTGTGTGTGTGTGTGTGTGTGTGTGTGTACACATTTCCCTACCAAACTCCTCTACCAATTTTGGGTCTAAACACTTGAAATTTTACATGTAGGTTACTTGGATATGGATCAAACATTTTAATTTGATTTGAGCCCAAAACAATAAATGTTAAAGGGTCAAAATTGGGGTCAAAGTTTTTAAAAAATTTTACCTCTGCAATCTCTACGAAATTACTCAGCCAATTTTTGGTCTAAACATTTGAAATTTTACATAAAGTGTATTCAGACATAGAGCAAGCTTTTTAATCTGTTTTTGGCCGAAAATTTGGCTGTCAAAGTTCCAAAGATTTGACCTTTCGGTCTCTAGCAAACTATTCAACCAATTTTGGGTCTACACATTTGAAATTTTACATAAAGGGTATTCAAACATGCAGTAAGTTTTTTTAATCAGTTTTGGGGCGAAAATTTAGCTGCCAAGAGGTCAAAGTTGAAAGAGTTGACCTTTGCAGGCTCTACCAACTCCTCTGCCAATTTTGGGTCTAAACACTTGAAATTTTACATGTAGGTTACTTGGACATATATATATATATATATATATATATATATATATATATATATATATATATATATATATATGCACATAAAGTTATGAACAGTACTTAGAGCCCGAACAAAGTTGGGTTGAACTGCTAGTACTTTTATAAATATAAGAAAAAGGAAGAAAGAAAAAGACAAAATCCCAAATTAACCTTTTCCTGATCATTATATATATCCTATAGTATAATAACCCTCCCAAAATTTATACTGGTTAACATAGTCTCTAATTATTGGAATAGGGTCCCATTAAATAACAATACTATATCCACAGATTTCTAGAAATGGCTCTGTCGGTCGGTTAATTGTTCTTCTGTTCATCTGTTGCACTTGCAAAGATATTTTCATTACCACACGTTCAGATTGAATTGATGCGTATTATTTCAGCAACGTCCAAGCATGTTTAAAGGCGGCACTGTCCATCACTTAGCCTAGCATAGCCGAGATAATAAATGACTTATGAATTTTAAGATGAGGATTTTTTTTTACTCTCATCCACCCCAAGGCATATTGCCACTTAGAATGTAAGGGTCTACCATTTCTAAACTTAAACTTTCACCTTATTTGGCTTTTGTTCCTCCTCCTTCCCCTCTTTTCAGCTTTTTTCCCCCCTTTCTGTGTTAACTTTTTCTTTAGTGTTTGAATGACAAATTTATTTATTTTTTTTTTTTTACTCTCCTTCACCCTAAACAAGGCTACTTTTTGGAATCACATGTACAGGTGACTGTAAGATATCTGTTCACATTACATTTACACTTCTGCATGTCAGTACAGTCAGGGAAGAAGGAAGCAGGTAGGGAATTCCAAAGTCTAGCAGTCCAAGGGAAGACGTTACTAGAATAAAAGGCTTTTCGGCATCTACAGACTTTTACAGTGAAAAGGATGGATTCTGCTGCTAAACTGGTTTATTGGGGGTATATACATTGAGAGGGCGCAAATGCAATTACAGTAGAACCCCAGGTACAGTGGGTCCTAGGATACGTTTTTTTCAGGTTACGATGTGAAATACAATGTTTTTTTCCGGACCCTGGTTACGGCATTTGCCCCGCCTTACGGTGTTATTTATAAGGTTATTTGATTATATACATGTGTATTATATACTGTACTGTATTTTGTTACTAATTTTTACTGCCATATCCCGGGGTTCTACTGTAGTGAAAACAAAGTTGATGGCCATTTTAATGTAAATTTGCTGATGATGAAAAAAAAATGGCTGCTGCAAAAAAAAAAATAAATAGTCCAAATAGGATAAAGTGTATGAACCAAAAAATTAAATCAAATTATGAGTTCTTCTTAACAACTTAGACAAGCATTAATTAAATGGAAATGGTTATTCAGAATCTATATATTAATACAATAACGTGTGTGTTCTTTTGTCTATCATGCTTACATCTGGATCGTTTAATTGTTACTTCTTCTATTCTTCTAAAATGTATTAGTACTAGTATCAGTATTTATTATTGGTACAGTTGACCCGGGACACGATGGCCCTAGGATACGTTTTTTCAGGTTACGATGGGAAATACAATGTATTTCCGGCCCCTGGTTACAATATTTGCCCCGCCTTACGGTGTTATTGATAATGTTATTTGATTATATACATGTGTATTTATATACTGTACTGTATTTTGTTACTAATTTTTAATGCCGTATCTGGGGTTCTACTGTAATTCATCAGAGCACATTCCATTAAAGTACTTGTAAAACAGGCACAAGGATGCAACGTTGTGATGATAGGACAGAGGTTGGAGTTTGGTTGATAGTGCATGACCTATTAGATTAGAGACTCTTTTTTGGGTCCTGTCTAAAAGGGAGAGTCTAGTGGTGGATGGATCAGCCCAGATGTCGTAATAAAACTCCATGCATGGGCGAATGGTAACTTTGTAGAGATGCAGGATACTCTCGCCTGTGAGTAATTTTCTAACACAGTAAAGAAACCCATTATTTGCATTATTTGGATTATTCGCATTATTTGGATTATTCGCATTATTTGGATTATTCAGATTATTTGGATTATTCAGATTATTTGGATTATTCGGATATTCAGATTATTTGGATTATTTGGATTATTCGGATTATTCGGATTATTTGGATTATTCGGATTATTTGGATTATTCGGATTATTCAAATTATTTGGATCATTCGGATTATTTGGATTATTCGGATTATTCGGATTATTTGGATTATTTGAATTAGTCGGATTATTCAGATTATTTGGATTATTTGGATTATTCGGATTATTTGGATTATTCAGATTATTTGGATTATTTGGATTATTCAGATTATTCAGATTATTCAGATTATTTGGATTATTCAGATTATTTGGATTATTCAGATTATTTGGATTATTTGGATTATTCAGATTATTTGGATTATTTGGATTATTTGGATTATTCAGATTATTCGGATTATTCAGATTATTTGGATTATTCGGATTATTCAGATTATTTGGATTATTCGGATTATTCAGATTATTTGGATTATTCAGATTATTTGGATTATTCGGATTATTCAAATTATTTGGATTATTCAGATTATTTGGATTATTTGGATTATTCAGATTATTTGGATTATTCAGATTATTTGGACTATTTGGATTATTCAGATTATTTGGATTATTTGGATTATTTGGATTATTTGGATTATTCAGATTATTCGGATTATTCAGATTATTGTAATTATTCGGATTATTCAGATTATTTGGATTATTCAGATTATTTGGATTATTCGGATTATTTGGATTATTCGGATTATTTGGATTATTCAGATTATTTGGATTATTCAGATTACTCACATTATTTGGATTATTCGGATTATTCAGATTATTTGGATTATTCAGATTATTTGGATTATTTGGATTATTCAGATTATTTGGATTATTCGGATTATTTGGATTATTTGGATTATTCAGATTATTCGGATTATTCAGATTATTTGAATTATTCGGATTATTCAGATTATTTGGATTATTCGGATTATTCAGATTATTTGGATTATTCAGATTATTTGGATTATTCGGATTATTTGGATTATTCGGATTATTTGGATTATTCAGATTATTCAAATTATTTGGATTATTCAGATTATTTGGATTATTCGGATTATCCAGATTATTTGGATTATTCGGATTATTTGGATTATTTGGATTATTCGGATTATTTGGATTATTTGGATTATTCAGATTATTTGGATTATTTGGATTATTCGGACTATTCAGATTATTTGGATTATTTGGATTATTCGGATTATTCAGATTATTTGGATTATTTGGATTATTTGGATTATTCGGATTATTCAAATTATTTGGATTATTCGGATTATCCAGATTATTTGGATTATTCGGATTATTCGGATTATTTGGATTATTTGGATTATTTGGATTATTCAGATCATTCAGATTATTTGGATTATTTGGATTATTCGGATTATTTGGATTATTCGGATTATTTGGATTATTCAAATTATTTGGATTATTTGGATTATTCGGATTATTTGGATTATTCAAATTATTTGGATTATTTGGATTATTCAGATTATTCAGATTATTTGGATTATTCAGATTATTCAGATTATTTAGATTATTCAAATTATTTGGATTATTTGGATTATTCGGATTATTCGGACTAAAGTTCTCATTTTCAGTGTTATTTGATTTGCACAACATTTTGGATAATATAACCTTTGACTTTCTTCGGGTGTATCTTGTCAAACTCAGGAATCTGCATGGAATTCCGAACAGAATCTTTATTTAATCTTGTGGATTAAATAAGGGATCTGTTCGAAATTCAGTGTAGATTCCTGAGTTTGACAGAAAGATTCCCCGAGTTCAACAAAATACACTTGAAGAAGATTGGAGGTTACATTGGCTGAAACATTGTATGAATAACACTCAAAATGAGAACACTAGTCTGAAAAATCCAAATAATACAAACTAGTGGAACCTGTGGAAATTCCATAGCGAACTCATTCATATGTAATATATTGATGTTGGCATTCTGTAGATGTTCAGCGTAAATAGAGACACTCTGGTATTATTGTAGCTCTTTTGTTAAAACTGCAAAAGTATTTATCTAATGTAGCACGGACGCCCGGGTCGTAAAGTATGCTTAAATATGATATTTTAATTCTTGCAGATTTCGTATATATTATTATAGAGTTGATGTTCTATCAATTTTTATATATTATAAAGTTGCGATTTCCAAAAAAACATATATCCATATGACTTGGGTGCACCAGCTTTAATTGAAAGCGAAACCAAAACTTATGAAAAGAAGCCATATAGTGCAATGGTTAGAAGCTCCGACTGTCGTTGGGAAATCATCAGTGCGGCTAGACAAGCAACTACCTTAAGCCAGGATCTAAACCTGATTGCCCAAACAATAGTCGGAGCTTCTAACCATTGCGCTATATAGCTTCTTTTCATAAGTTTTGGTTTCGCTTTCAATTAAAGCTGACGCACCCAAGTCATATGGATATATGATTTTTTGGAAATCGCAACTTTATAATATATAAAAATCGATAGAACATCAACTCTATAATAATAATAATAATAATAATAATAATAATATATATATATATATATATATATATATATATATATATATATATATATATATATATATAAATAAATAAAAATTACAATAAGTTTACCAAGGTAATCAAAATGGTAAACTTAAAATATATTATAAATATTAAAGAGTTAATATTTACAAGTAAAGTAATCTCAACCAGATGTAAAAGCTCAATAAAACCGAAAAGGAAATAGAGCTTATAATATGAACAAATGATTAATAAAACATGTTAAAAGACATCTTGAAAAAGAGTTAAAAACATATTTAATTTTAAAAAAGGAAGCACAAGATAAGTGGATAGTTCTTAATCCACGGAGTTTCGAAGAAATACTCTCCTTCTCATCAGAGGGCAGGAATTAGCAAAATGCAGGATCGGATTTTGCATATAAAAGTATTTAATGAAACTACAAGTAAGTCACAGATCTTACTTGGTTAAAAAAAAAGGTGAGGTAAGGGGAGTAGGAGGTAAAAGAAAAATGATAAAAAGATTTCACATGAATGGATAGTCTTTTCTTTTACCTCCTACTCCCCTTACCGCACCCTTTTTTTTAACCAAGTAAGATCTGTGACTTACTTGTAGTTTCATTAAATACTTTTATATGCAAAATCCGATCCTGCATTTTGCTAATTCCTGCCCTCTGATGAGAAGGAGAGTATTTATTCGAAACTCCGCGGATTAAGGACTATCCACTTATCTTGTGCTTCCTTTTTTAAAATTAAATATGTTTTAAACTCTTTTTCAAGAGGTCTTTTAACATGTTATATTAATCATTTGTTCATATATATATATATATATATATATATATATATATAACAAATGTTACGAAAAGCAAAATCCTGGATCAGTTTTTTTTTTAACTTTAGTGCCATTAACTATAATCGAAACCAAAACCAAAACTTATAAAGAATTCTTGATAAAATTATTTTTAAAAAAGTGTAGATTACTGGAGTGGCATCAGCTTTAATCGAAACCGAAACCAAAACTTATAAAGAATTCTTAGTAAAATTATTTATTACAAGAGATGGAAGTCCATAACAATTAAACGACTCGGGTGTAAACGTGACACAGAGAATAACACACACGCTATCGTATTAACATATAGATAAACGACTTGTTCTCTGATCCCTATCTGACAATGAACAACTGTTTGTGTCCATGTCACAATGCTAGGCAGTTGTTCATTTGTGACATAGCACGGATGTGCAGATGTTAAATGCATGAGAAGTGACGTCACCAGTGGAGGGGGGAATATAAAAAAAGACAAAGACAAAGATCTCCGGAGAAATGAGATAATGTTCAAAATCTCATGAGAGACGTGGAGAACATTCTAGATCACGCGGGTGACGTCACGGCTATAATGACGAGGAAATGAATGTTTACAAAACAAAAAACTGAGTTGGAATTATTTCGTATTCTTTATCTTAATCTCCTTTGCAACTGAAACTGGACACAGTGTGTGTTGGCCCGCCGACAACGTTACACATTGTTGACACTTTGTAGTTATCTATTAGTAGTTATCTATTATATAAGTCTCACCTGTCTGTTTAAATGTATGTATGTATGTATGTATGTATGCATGCATGCATGCCTGCATGCATGTAGGTATGTATGTATGTCTGCCTAAAACTTTTGACAGAGGCGAGGGATTTTCACAAGATCGATCCTTCAAACGACAAATATCGAAAAATTAGCTAAAAACATTAATTCCAGTACCCTCAACTGGGCACTTTCTACAAGGAGGGGTCGCTTTTTTCACCGATATTTTCGAAAGTCATCCCCTCTTTTCGATTGACTAGCCTTAATTTAAACCTTTGCCACTTCTGGTTTGGCGATGGACGCAACGTTTTTTTTCCACATTCTTTTCCTCCTTCGTGGTACGGGTTCGAGTCTGCCTGCCTACTACCATTTTTTTTTTTATTGCTAAACACACACCTCAAAAACCCAGGCAACGCCGGGCATCCAGGCTTGTCTCTCAATAGGCTAAAGTATGCATACGCTCCCTTAAATAACCTTCGGAAACCTGTGTTATACTTGCATGAAGGATTGTTTCTGATTGGTTGAATCCTGATCGAAATTGAGAGTTTGCTTCAATCAGCATCAAGCTTACAAGTCAAGTAAGAATTTCAAGCAATATAATGGCTGCTACTGTGTGTGTGTATTCTTTTTTTTTTTTTTTTTTTTTTTAGGCATCATTCATGATGATTTTTTTGTTGGCATTCGTTTCCCCAATATCTTTCTGTTAAGAATTATTTCTAAAAGAATATCAGGTACTTACAGCAGAGGCCACAGGCACCTTGAGAATATTTTCCTTATTGTTACATTGTGTTGCGATACTTCCTCCCATCATGCAATTACGAGTACGCGTTTGCTTAACTTGACCTTTAGTAGAAAATTCCTTTTTTTTTTTTTCTTAAACATATTTTGCTTGAAATTTTCCATTTTGAGCATTGTTTTTACGCATCCAATATCTTAACTTGCTATATCTGTTTGTTATGATTAATGCTGAAATACTATTTCTGTTGGTCTGTCACTTTTAACTTTTAAATACTGTCTGATTTGGTCTGTCACGCTTATGTTTGAAATACTCTTTTCATTGGTTTCCTCGTTTAAATTTAAATTGCGTTTGCTTTGATCTGTCACGCTCAAATTTGAAATAGTATTTTCGTTAGTCTGTTCGTTCTAATTGGAAATAGTATTTGCTTCTGTCTGTTATGCTAAATTTTCAATATTATTTCCGTTGATCTGCCTATTTAAATTTTAAATTTGCTTTGGTCTGTTACACTTAAATTGAAAATACTATTTCCGTTATTCTGATCGTTTAAAATTTGAATTGTGTTTTATTTGGTCTGTCAATCGTTTCAAGTTAAACAGCGTTTACTTTGGTCTGTCAAGCATTAATTTGAAGCATGTTTTGTCCGTTTAAATTTAAATTCCCTGTCATTAAATTGTCTGTTATGCTTAAAATTGAAACACCATTTTTGTTTGTCTGTCATGCTTAAATTTAGAATATCGTTTGTTTTGATCTGTCAGGCTCAAATTTGAAATGGTATTTTCGTTAGTCTGTTCGTTTAAATTGGAAATAGCATTTGATTTTGTCTGTTATGCTAAATTTGAAATATTATTTTCGTTTATCTGCCTATTTAAATTTGAATGGCGTCTGCTTTAGTCTGTTACACTTAAATTGAAAATACTATTTCGGTTATTCTGTTCGTTTAAAATTTGAGTTATGTTTGATTTGGTCTGTCAAGCTTAAATTTGAAATACTATTTTCGTTGATCTATTCGTTTGAATTCGAAGTATATTTATTTTGATCTGTCATCCTCAAATTATAAGTAGACGCATCTTAAGCTCGGCTTCTTTCTCCTTTCGATGTATCGTGTGATGGCTAAAGTAATAGACACTTAAGTGCGTCAATTTAATACAAATTTAATTTGCAGTCCCGATAGACATCGGGACGAGACAAACTTGGATAGATTAGATTAGGAACCCCAGACCGAATTAAATTATTAATATCGGTCAGTGGACAGGTTCTTCTTCATCTGAGCGATTCTGTATAGCTTAGCATGCAAAATACTTGTACCAACCACGACAATTAACTTCAGTGTTGTGTTTGGACTCATAATTTATCAGTTCTCAATAATTCCATCCCGTTTCAAAGAGATTCATTTTCTTTTCTTGTCACTAATAACATTATAATTAGAAGTATATATATATATATATATATATATATATATATATATATATATTTAAAGGGAGTTAGAACAGTAGTCTAAAGAGCAGAGTGTATTTTAATGTGATAGTAAAATTACTAATTTAATTAAAATACAAGAAAAGGACAGTGCTCGTTCAGATATATAATTCAGATATATAATAAGCTCGATAGGCAAATATCCTAGAGCTACTTTAATATTTAGTAATGTGATTGATAATTTAAAATTCAAATTAGAATTAAAACTTAAAAATCTGTTTCATAAGAAAGAACAACAACAACAACAACAACAACAAAGTCAATAATTTGTACGATCGTTTCGGAAACGATGTTTTTATTGTGATAGACATTAAGTCACGGACAATAATTTTGACATAGTTTTTTAAAACTTTTTTGGATGTTGATTGTAGCTTATAAATGCATTTATAAGCTACAATCAACATCCAAATTAATGCTTTGGCGATAATTACGGTTTTCAAAAGGCGAACAATTAAAAGATACATCTGCCTTACTTTAAAAAAATTGCTAGGTTTATTTATGGTGTCTTTTACATATAAAAAAAAACCCACCCAATACTTTTGCTGATGAGGAGACTTTGTTTAAAAAAACTATATGTCAAAATTATTGTCCGTGACTTAATGTCTATCACAATAAAAACATCGTTTCCGAAACGATCGTACAAATTATTGACTTTGTTGTTGTTCCTTCTTATGAAACAGATTTTTAATTTTTAATTCTAATTTGAATTTTAAATTATCAATCACATTACTATATATATATATATATATATATATATATATATATATATATATATATATATATAGAGAGAGAGAGAGAGAGAGAGAGAGAGAGAGAGAGAGGGAGAGAGAGAGAGAGAAAGAATATATATGAAAATCACACAGCTGCACAGAATTCCCTGCGTTTCATCCTCATAAGGACTCATCAGGTTAATGCATGGAATTGATGTTACCACATATTTTTATATATACACGTGGTGTTTGGTTTACTAGTTAACGAATCACATTCTTTGTTTTTCTCACTACTGTTTTCACTAGCCAATGGTCTAAATTTTATCAAACAGAGGTTCAGCTGACTTCTATTTTATTCTTGTTTGTTCAATTTTGAAGAGAGTGGGTCATCCTTCTTTGTGTATTAAACAGTGACCGTGTTTTCTTATCTTTGTTTATATTTAGGTTGTTATTTTTGTTTGATATATATGTATATATATATATATATATATATATATATATATAATGTACTGTTATCTAAAATAAAGTTTGTTTTGTGCATATAGTTTGCTATTTCGCTTCTACAGCTTAATAGGTTTAAAGGTTAGGATTTAAAATTACTCACTCGGGCATAATCTACACATAAGTCATATAAATTCTTATATATATATATATATATAAATATATATATATATATATATATATATATATATATATATATATATAATTATTTTTTTACTATAATAATTAAATACCTACAGACACTAGTGTTTCATCCTTTCGGGAATCTTCAGTGCAGGGTGTCACGATTAATACCAGTCGAACGATTCGAACCCTGCATCACGAGACATCTCTGGCTCGATTAGCGAAGACCTAATCCATTCAGCTACCATATATATATATATATATATATATATATATATATATATATATATATATATATATATATATATACACACACACTTTTATAGTACTCTGCTCAATTAGCAACAGACACTCATTTTAATACTCATTTAAAAATTAGGCCCTTTACTGATATTTTTATATATAGTTCTCTACATATATGTTTTTTATTATCATTTTTATACCAGTGGCGCCCTCATCAACACTAAGTATGCATAAAAACAAAATAAAAAAAGTCATATCGGCCTTTACATATTGCCAACTTGTACATATTGCTGACAGTTCAATACATTCAAATTTCATGGTCATCACATTCTATGTGCCTCATAATCAATCATTATCCAGAATTATAAATGGTTTAGAAGTTTTACAGTACACCTATTTCAATAAATGCACTGAACTTTGATATTCATATTTCTGTTCTTATTTACTGTTATATAGTATAACATTATTCGCTTTTATATTTTCCATGTTTCTCGGCCATGCGGTGTTATGAATATCTCTAACTTCCAGTCAGTTATTCTTATTATGCAGTTATCGCAATACAGCAGAAACCTATTTTATTATAATGTGTAAGCAATTTAGACCATCTCTTGTTTATATTAATTAAATTCAAACATTATTATCTTAATTAACGTCAAATACATGCCTACTTTTTTAGCTTTTTGCCGTGTTCATAATTAAGGTGTTTATATTTACCGTCATTCATAACGATTAATTAAATTATGATATGCAAAAGTACTATATTCAAAATAGTATTTTTATTTTCTATTTCTGTTCTTATGACTAGTCATTATTATTTAAATTGGAAAATTTAATTTCAATAGTGTATGTGTGTGTGGTGTGTGTGTGTGTGTGTGTGTGTGTGTGTGTGTGTGTGTGTGTGTGTGTGTGTGTGTGTGTGTGGAGAGAGGGGTGCATGCATGCGTGTAAAAATTGTAAGCCACCATCTACATCATTACTATCTTTACCTCCTCTAATCATACTGTAACCTCCATTAACACTGCAACCTTCACTACCGTTATTACCCCATCCACAAATAATACTGCAATTTCCTCCACCACCACTAACACCTCCACAATCATCACTGCAACTTCCACCACTATCATTATGACCACCTGCTCCGCTACCAGTACTGCAACCACCTCCATCACTACTGCCACCTCCTTCACCACCATAACTGCAATCTCCAACACAACCATTGTCATCTCCTCCACCACCAATACTGCAATTTCCCCCACTACCTTCTCCAACATCACCACTGTCACCCCTCTATCATCACAATCTTTCCCACCACCACCGCCATCACTGCAAACTTCTTCACTATCGCTACTTCCACCTCCTCCACCACCATCATTGCAACCATCATCATGACCACTGCCACCACTAGCACCACCAATGCCACCTTCTCCACTACCACTACTGCTACCACCTCTATCATCCCTCCACTACAACCACAGCCCCTTTCCACCAACCTCCTCCACTATCAATACTGCAAATTCTTTCACCACAACTGCAACCTCCTGCACACTAATATTACTACTATAACCACCAAGCTTGCAACTTTCTCCAACACTACAACTACGACCACCTTCACCACTGCCACCACCTCCACCAAACAATCAGAGCATTAATTTGGTTATTTTCAGACACTTTCATAAGAGTGGAGTAACTTTCTAATTACAATCTGAGATTTAACTTGATTCATCTCCACGTAATTGTGTTCATAATTCAATTGATTTCTAAATATTTTCTCCGGTGAAATTTAGTTGATCGTTGTCTTCCTGGAAAAGCTCCAGAGATCATTGGAATGTGTTACGTTCTTGATTCCATCTTTCTGGATCGTTCATTGTTATCCTCCGGAACTTTCTTTGTACAACATTTTTTCATTGTTTGCATTTGCTTATCAAATTAAAACACAATCTTTATTTTTTCACTTAAAATGATATAGTTTTTATTTTCAGCTTATATACAGATACTTTTTTATGAAAAAGAAAAGAGACACACAGAGACTGAACATGCTTTACCACAAATCCCTAAGGATGAACGATTTGTCAGCTTTTGTGATCTGTTGCTCTTGTGCTTTGGAATTTATGAAATGAGACATGCTAATTTGTGCTATTTGACACGTGGTGCAACAGATAAAGGTGTTAAGTTATTATCGTTAGAGGATGAAGATTCAGTCCTCAGCCATAGTAATACTAAAAATAAAATAAGAATAACTGATTACTGGCGTAATAGATAAAGTACTAAGTAAAATTCAGTTCTAAGTGACACTCTTCTGGAGGTTGAAGGTTCAATTCTAGGTGAAGGCAATACTAAATAATTAAGACTCCTATCTCCTCATGGCTGATGAAATGAGAGCATGCTACCACCATAGATTAAACAAGGGGTTCCGTTTGAAATTCCGTGCAGATTCCCGAGTTTAACAGAAAGATTCCTGATTTCAACAAGATAGTCCTGAAGAAAGTTGGAGGTTACATCAACCAAAACGTTGTAAGAATAACATTCAAGATGAGAACACTAGTCTGAATAATCCAAGAATTATTTACTCAAAATAGCTGATGGAACAAGAACAAGAACAAGAACAAGCTACGTCGTATATCTTTATGAAGGGCAAATTAATTGTGTGTGTGTGTGTGTTTGTATGTCTCGCAAAAACTTCAGGAAGACGCAACGGAAGATGACGAAACCATTATCGTTTTAAACCTCGATCTTTCGGACGACAAATATTGAAAAATTAACAAAAACATTAATTCCTTCACTTTCAACTGGGCAGTTTTTATGAGAGGTCAATTTTGCGTCAACATTTTCGCAAAGTCATCATTTTGGTTCAATTGACTACACTAAATTTCAACGTTCGGAACTTCTGGTTTTGCCATGAAGGCATTGGCTAAGACGTCACATTTTTTTACCCTTTTTTCTCCTTCACATTCCGGGTTTGAGCCTACCTTCCTACTGTTTTTTTTTTACTTCTCTCCACTCAGACTCAGGCTGCCTACTGTTGTTTTGATCCGCCCCCCCCCCGCTACTACAACTTTTTTTACATCCCCCCCCTCCCCTCCGGGGCTCTGTCGTGTTACGGTTTCAAGCCTGCCTGCCTACTATCACTTTTTTTTCAAACAAACCTCTTTCCACCCGGGCTGTCTACTATTGTTTTGACTCCCCCCTCTCGCTACTACTACTTTTTTTTTTCGGGGTTCCTTAATACACCAACTACACACGCCTGAGCAATGCTGGGTACCCTCGCTAGTCTAATATATAAAAGGCAAAATGTGTGTGTGCATGTGTGTATGTTTGTATGTCACGCAAAAACTTCTGACAGACACATCAGAACGTGACAAAATCAATATTGTTTTAAACCTTGGTCTCTCGGACGACAAATATTAAAAAATTGGCCAAAAACATTAATCCCTTCACCCTCAGCTGGACAGTTTTCAACAAGGAGGGTTAGTTTTTTCGTCAAAATTTTCGCAAATCGTCGAGTCCATTAAATTGACTACCCTTCATTCAAACGCTTGTGACTTTCGGTTTCGCGATGGATGCATCAGCTTAGATGGTTTTCACCTTCTTTTCCTCCTTCTGCGTGCGAAGTTCGAGCCTGCCTGCCTAACCTTAACCCTACTACAACTTTTTTTTTTAACACCTCTCTCCACCTGGACTGCCTACTGTTGTTTTAGTTCTCCCTCCTGCTACTATCACTTTCTTTTTGAACACCTCTTTCCACCCTTGGGGTTCCTTACTACACCGCCTCTCCACACCCGGGCAATGTCGGGTATCCCCGCTAGTAGATTAAATGAAGGATTTAGTCGGAAATTCCATATAGATTTCCAAGTTTTATATAAGAATTCACGAATTTGACATGACAAAGTGGAAGGCAAATGTCGCATTGGCTGAAAGATTGTGAGAATAACATTCCAGATGAGAATAATAGTCTGAATAATGCAAATCATTAGTTGACGTTAGTCCCATCAATGACTATTTTGATAGACTTATCAGCAAAAGATTCAATAGTTGTGAGGACATTGTCAGATATTCCAGTTTGTGAAACAACCTTTTGTCAAACTGTATCAAAGGCCTTTGACATGTCGAGAGCTATTGCTCTAGAAACAAGCCCTATCAAGAGATTTGTTGATCCTATGCGATATTACTGTCAGCACATCAGCAGTTGACATTGCAGGACAGAATCCATATTGCTTGTCACTAAGTGGATTGGGTTTATTGAGATGCTTGGCAATCGCATGATTGATCATTTATGTTATTATATTTTATACACTGCTGATCAAAACTTTTTTTTTAAGGATAAACTTCCGACTTAAGGTTATCGATACTATAATCTAAAAGCTTATGGAAACAAAAAGCTACATTCCAAAAATTTATTTTTTAAATTTACATTTTTATTAAATTAGGCTTTTTACACATGATCCAAATTATAAGCCCAGAGACAAAAATTCTATTAAATTGTACAAAAAGTGTATGGAAACATTCCACAATCAAACTTAATAATGAGTTCTACCTCCACTGCTTTTGATGACTTCAAAAATTCTTTGGGACATGCTAGAAATAAGGGGGATCCTGCTCCAGTTTCTGAAGATGGCTTCACAAAGTTCATTTTTTGTTGAATATTGTTTGCCATTTCAATAAACCTCTCGTCATCCATCCCAAAACATTTTCAATTGGGTTCAAGTCCAGTAAGCATGCAGGATGTCCCAAGAGATGGACTCCATTTTCTTGTAGAAAGCTCAAGGTCTATCTTGCACTGTGGATTGCAGCATTATCCTGTTGGAATAACCATCCATCCCCACACAAACGATGACCTCCATCATCAAATATGCTTTTTGTAGCATGCTAACATAACCAGCTGCTGCCTGACGACCCTGCACCACCTGCAGCTCCATCGTCTCTCTGTAAGAAAAAGCACCCCATACCATTACGGACCTTCCACCACTATGATGTGTGGAAATATTTCACAAGGCATGTTTTTGTCATGCCAATATAGTTGGAAGCCATCAGGACCATCTAAATTGAATTTTTTCTCATCAGAAAACAGGACTTTCTTCCACTTCTCAACGTCCCAGGTTTGGTATTCATGACCAAATCTTAATCGGTCCATTTTGTGACATGGAAGCAATCAAGGAATTTGTTTACGCTTTTTATTTACCATGCCTTTTTGTTGTAAGTGTCGTCTGATAGTTATTGGACTGTAATCAGCATCTGTAACTGCTTTAATTTGACTAGAAGAAAGTCATCCGTCATTCATAACAACCCGTCTGATTCTCCCACTCAATGCAGGAGAAATTTTGGGCAGAAGGCTACCAAAAGGTTTTGCTTTTCCATAATTCTCAGTGTTCTTTAGAAAGTTGCAAATAACAGTTTTACTGCAATTTACCTTAGCTGCTATCGCTCACTGTGACAAACCTTGCTTATGGAATCCTAGAATTCGAGAGCGCTCAAATTTGGTTAGTTTTCTTGCTTTAGGCATGGTAACACCTTTACACAGTGATTGCTAATCTCTAACTGAACTAAAAACATTAGAATTACCATAAATCTAACAATTTATACCTTTGGTCTTATAATGTTGATCATATGTAAAAAGCCTAATTTAATAAAAATGCAAATTTTTAAATAAAGTTTTTGGAATGTACCTTTTTGTTTCCATAACCTTTTAGATTGTAGTATTGGTAACCTTAAGTCGGAAGAGTTTAAAATTTATCCTTAAAATAAAGGTTTCTTTTTAAAGAATTTTAAGTGGTCTTTAAGTTTTGGTCACCAGTGAATGAGCAATGAAATGGAAACTACCAGCGATAGATTATCAGCATTTGTTGTAGTGAAAATAAAGTGCTCTATGTATCACTCTTGAGTACTCGGGAATAGTGACGGGACGATCTTTATAATTTTGCTGAATCCGATGCAATTACCGATTCCAATTCTTCTTAAACCTTTTAATATTTAACTATAGAGTATTTAAACAAATTTTGGATTTCTGTAAAAACCTATGTAATATGTGCATATATTTTCACAAGCATAAAAGTACACTTGTGGGGGCGGGCGGTATATAGATTTTAGTTTTACTAGAAGTTTCAAATCCATAAATATTTATCATTAGTATCAGCAATGGAAAATTAAGCTATTTTTCAGGTGGGATTTTCAAATAAAATTCAATTTTTATGGTGTCTTTTATTTCTCAAATTGTTAGGTTAAAATGCAGAATAGTTTTAAAAGTTCCTCCTTTCTTAATGTTAAGAATAGATTTCTAAATAATAGCATTATTATTTCATCATGGTCTGTGTTCTGCAGAAGTGCCGAAAAAAAAAACAATTAAAAGAATCTAAAATTTTGAATAAACAAATAAAACTGTTTTAAGAACATGTTAAAGATGCAAAATATTTTATTACAAGAAGGAAGAAAAATAATATTCAATTTCTTTCTTTCTATTTTTTCTTTTTTTTTTAAGTTGAAATATTTCTCATTAATTTCGGACCGTAACAAGACCATCTTCAGAGAGTAAAAGAGTTCTACTGCCTGTTTTTTTTTTTCTTTCCTTCTTTTTGACACCAGAAAATATGCACAAATTTTTCCGATTCCGATACTAATTTCGATATCTCAAAAGTTATGTTTTTTCCGATTAATCGTCCCAGCACTACTGGAGAATATTGTAATGAGAATTTTATTATGTGTTATTTAACTGTGTTTTGTCTAACAAACTATTTTATGGACTATTGTCCTCAGATTCCTTAAATCCCTTAATGTCTATTTAACCGTCCGTTACTCGTCTATTGGTGTTGGTGTGTCAGAACATATGATACACGTAACATGAAGACATACCTGTTTCTACTGCTGGTCGCTTCTGGAGGATTCGCCAAGCGTCCTTGGGGGAGCAGAAACCTGTTTAAAGGAAACGTTTCAAGACAAGAATCGAAGACGAATGTGTGTTTTTATATATTCTTTATTCACTCCCAGGCATTTCGTCACAGCAGAACTGGAGTGAACGACGATCTGTGGCTTGGGGGGTGGGTTCTTCTCTCCTCCCTCATTTTAACCCATCTGTCTTTCTCGGCGTCTTAAAACCAACTCACTAGACTGAACTCAGCTTTTTCAAATCTTATCTCGATTCGGATACATCCGGTGCAAACTGACCGGTCAACCAAGTTTGATACATGTCACAACATGACCCTTTGACCCTTTCTGCACCTGTATGCTCGCTCAACTTATTGTTTCCTACGATTCGATCTCTGTTAGTTACTCCACTAGATAGATAGATAGATAGATAGATAGATAGATAGATAGATAGATAAACCTGGCGTTGCCCAGCGTTAGCCTAACAAAGTGCAAGAGAAATCCAAACAATTACTCTTTAAGAGACAGGGAGCAACCTAGTAAAAATCCTGATCAACATTGAGTCTTCCGACTAGTTAATAAGTAATTTTAGTGACTTCTTTCAACTAAGAAGGTTAACTTAAGAGCCTTTGAACAATTGTATACATCAAATTAAATCTATTACTGTTAGATATTTAGTATCTGAAGCCGAAACCATACTATTGCATCATGTGTAAAAAGCCTAATTTAATAAAAATGCACATTTTTAAATAAAATTTTTGGAACGTACCTTTTTGTTTCCATAAGCTTTTAGTTTGTAGTATTAGTAACCTTAAGTCGGAAGAGTTTAAAATCTATCCTAAAAAAAGGGTTTCTTTTTAAAGATTTTTAAGTGGTCTTAAATTTTTGATCAATTCAAATCAAGTGTATATAATTTTATTATATTTATCAACTTGCTCATAATGCATAGGAGATTGAGCAGGTGGAAAAGTGTGCCTCCTGATCTGAAATGGAACACATACATCAATTCCGTTGCCAAGGTCGCTGGAAAATGGTGGGATCCTTCTACTGCTCCAGTAGATTTCTCACTGCTGATGAAATTCTCTACCTATATAAGAGCCAGGTATGTCCAAGGATGGAGTATTGTGCCTTGACAGAGTTCAAAGTAGACTTCGTAGCCTAGTGGGGGTATGCCCTTTTTTCTTCCCTGCAACCTCTTTCCCACAGAAGAGACGTTGCGAGCCTGTCTCTGCTTTATCATTATTTTCATGGCAAGGGCTCATCTGAGCTCCAATCTATAGTCCCACCTCGCCAAACTTTCACAAAAAAAAACACTCGTTTAGCTGAAACCACTATCAATAATTTCCCCCACTCTTTATGCTTAAACCTAAACGCAGATTCCATGAACAAAGCTTCTTTCTATTCTGTTCCATTTGCCTACTTTCCAGCTGACTACAATTTGATCGTCTTCAAGTCCAACATAAACAAATTCTTGATGAGTCATCCCTCTTTCTCTTTCGTTTTTCGATATTCCTCTCCCTCATCCCTCTTGCATCTTCGCCCAACCACTTTCTCTTTCTTGTTTTAATGCATTGAAAATAATAATAATATAAGTGCTTGTCTGAGCTTCAATCCATGGCTCCTCCTTGCCAAGCATTCACGAAAAAACACTCGTCTAGCTGAAGCCACTATCAATAATTTCCCCTACTCTTTATCTGTGTCTAAACCTAAATGTAGATTACATGAACAAAGCTGCTTTCTTAGAACTGCATGCCTGTGGAACTCTATTCCCTTTTCCTGCTTTCCAACTGACTACAATATGGTCCTCTCCAAGTCCAATGTAAACAAGTTCTTGATGAGCTGTCTTCTTCAGTAATCTAATTTGCCAAATTTCCACTACTAACGATTACTACGATATTGTCCAATTGACTACTATACACTCATTAACCCTTATCCTTGAGTGGCTTCCAGGCCTTGAAAAGTGGTGACTCCTATGTAAAAAAAAAAAAAGCAAATAGACACACCCATTTGTCTTCGATATATAGCTACTAGTTGTATTTCGAAGGGGGAGGAGATTTTTGTTTTGCTTCTCATTATTAAGACTTATTATTATTATTATTATTAACTAGTGGGACCTGTGGAAATTCCACAAGGGACTCATTCATATGTAATATATTGATGTTGGCATTCTATAGACGTTTAGTGTAAATGGAGACGCTGTGATATTATTTTTTGTTAAAACTGCAAAAGTATTTATCTAAGCAAGCACGAACGCCCGGTAAAGCTCAGTCATAAAGTACGCTTAAATATGATATTTTAATTCTTGCAGATTTCGTATATATTATTATAGAGTTAATGTTCTATCCATTTTTGTATGTTATAAAGTTGCGATTTCACAAACAAAAAAATATATCCATATGACTTAGGTGCATTAGCTTGTATCGAAACCAAAATAAAAAATATGAATATATATATATATATATATATATATATATATATATATATATATATATATAACTCGAGTTCTTTCAGCCATATTCGAAACCGAAACCAAAACTTATGAAAAATTCTTGATAAAATTATTTATAAAAAAAACAGATGATTTAAGTGCCATCAGTCAAAACCGAAACCAAAACTTATGAAGAATTCTTGGTAAAATTATTTATTACAAGAAATAGAAGAACATGACAATTAAATGATCTGGATGTAAGTGTGACACACAAAAGAACACACACGCTACCGTATTAATATATAGATATTATTATTATCTCTTATTATTAATATTATTAATATTATTACGTCTATATGTATGTGTATGTGCAGCCATGATCATCTGTTTATGTATGCATGTCTATGTATGTGGCTGTGTTACCTCTTGTGTGTATATATATTGCAATAAAGTTATCATACCTTTTTTTCTGTTTCTTATCTTGGTCTTCTCTTTGGGGATGCAATCCTTTCTGTCATTGGTCGATGCTGGAAGAGAACATCTGATGAAAACATAACGCAGATTTTCTGGCGTGGATTCTTTATTCGTCTTCGAGTAAACGGGGGTGGGGGAGCTATCGCATTGCCGACGCAAGCTTTCTTGCGTTTACTTTGACGCATTTTCACGTCTCTCCTGACACTTCTCTCTCATCCAAAATTGGAAGGCAAACTGCTCGCCTGCTTCGTCCAAAATCAGAAGCTAGACTGCACTTGCATACGAGCTAAAAGATCTCTTTCACTCTTTCTTTTTCATGCATCATTTTCTTTCACACGCACTGAATGACACTCCAGGTGTCACCGCCGACCCTAGCTATCACATTTGACATACATCAACCTTAAATCTTTGAACTCTTTTTGTATTAACTAACTCACAATTTACAACATGCCGGCATAAACCGGGATAGATTATATATCATATCAAGGGAGATCACCCCCTGGTTACTTCCTGTTATCAGGGGAGATAATTCCATGCGTACTTGTTATCAGGAACAGATGATTCTTTTACTTATACATGCCATCTTCCCCTGTGACCACAGGATGAATTGTCATGGTCATCTTTGTGTGCACCAGAAAACTCTTGTGATTTTCTGCAGATTTGTGACAATAAGTCTTTTGGTGCTCTTGTTTTGCAACATGAAGGTTATCTTAGGAGGAGGGGGGATGAGTGGGTGTATTCATCTTCCTGTGGTATCACCAATTTCCATTTCTTCTTCATCATGCCTACTGGGCGATCTGACATTAATGTGCCATTTGACCTCCATTGTTTCCTCAGTGGGTTGTTCCTGTGAGGGTTCAGGTTTTGTGGACAGATTTAAGGTTCCTGGTGTGATATAATGTGGGTCATCCACAATTAGGTATACTTGCACTTGGTACTGTTGGTTCCCATGTGTCTCCTCGATCCTCTTCATTCTCATCCATCGACATGGGTAGTTACCATTCTGGTTCTGGATCAGGACCAAGTCTCCAACTTGGAGTTCCAGAGTGGACAACAATGCTTGTTGTAGAACTGTTCATTCTGCATATGACCCTTGGCCATTGCTAACTCCCTTCGTCCGCCTATTTCTTTCCATTGTTTTTGCATTTGATATTTATCCCGTAGGACAAGTAGGTGGTATTTAGTGACTCGACCCTATAGCATTATGACTGAGGACATGTCAAGGTTGTGATGGGTTAGTAATGCGCAAGCAGCCCAATCATGGCACAAGCGTCTGTAGATGTCTATGTTGTCAGCTAGTATATGTTTTGCAGTCTCTACACAACCGTTGCTTTGACATAATATGCTGATAATCATATACCCCAGTTCCTCAAAAAGGAGTTATACTCCTGGGACTCTAACGATGGTCCTCCATCTGAAGAGATTTCTTCAGGTACACTGTAAATACAGAACCAAGTTCTCAAGGTACTGCATACAGTTTTGACCCTCCCTGATGTCATCAGAGTCACTTTCACCCATCCAGTATATCGAACAATGTACACCATAAAGTTCCTACCATGTATATCAACAACATCAATCATCATTTACTGGAATGGAAATTCCAGCCTCCTGGTGACATCAAGGGTTCCTGGAATGAGATGTTGCAATGGAGTTGCAAGTATAGCATTGAGATTGTTTGCAGTGGTTGACGTGGATGTATGTTGAACACGATTGATTTGAAATGCTTCATTAACCATTGTTTCAGTTCATATCTGTTGGTTTCTGTTGGCTTGAATGGGATGATTTCGGGTTTCCTTAGGACAGATGTTCTGCATGGGTATCCACATGAAGTCAATTCCTTTTTCTTCCTCGAGGAGCTATTTGGTGATAGCAAGGTCGGGAAATTGGAAGGCAATAATTCCAACTCCTTCAAGGCCGTTTGTGACAAATAAAATCCAGAGAAGTTTTCTAACACATATACATATGTCGTATCTCTTTTATTCCCACTTTTATGCACAGAAACTAGACATTTCTCATGTGTAAATAGCTCTGCATTATGCTCTGTATCTAATGAATGGTTGATACCTGGTATCCCTCTGGGTATCCAAGAAGTTTCTTAATTTTGGGCCCACTCAAAGACATCTGTGCCCCTGTGTCTGCAAAGGTGGGGATGTGATGATTGCACTGGCTCATCGGTTTTTTCAGTCCATGTCCAAAACTTGCATGAGTTCCATGCATCATAGTCACCTTATCTGTCATTGAGGGGGTGGGGTAGCTCTGGAGCACACACCTGAAATTGCTTTCAATCCTACGCATATTTGCCACCTGTGTCTTGTTGTGCTTGCGAGCAGAAAAATTATCTGAGGTACCATTAATGAATATGACTGACTCCCCACTTCTTGATACTTTGCTTGTGACTTCCGTTTTGTACCCCTCAAATATATGGCATACCCTTATCAGGTGGCCCACCACTCCACAAAAGTGGCACTTGAGCCCAGCTACTAGACAATCTTTTCAACTCATTAATCCTCTAGCATACGATGCCTTTCTGCATCCATTGTAAAGTTTGGTGTATTGTAGGGTTAAAGGAGCCTTGGTCTCATGGTTGTGTTGTTTTTGGTTTGACCTTTATACACCGGATAGCATAAGAAGGTGTGTGGCATCGTTAAAGTGGGAGAGTTGACTCGTCTGTTACTTCTATACAGATCAATCATGAAAACTTAAGCTCAAATGTAACAAGCAAAGATACCCCTGCCAATACCGTCTTTGGTGTTCTGTGTTTATAAGTCCAGCTATTATCTGCCCGGCAACCATGTCATCTTAATAGTTCACTTGCTGCTGGCAAGTTTTTTTGGACATTGAATTTTAAATTTGAAAAAATTTGGCTTGCCTATGTAGTCTCAATAAGAAATGTGTTATTGACTCATCCTTATTCTGCCTCATGGACTGAAATTTCTATTGATCAATTTCGTTGAGTAATTCTTTCACTGCCACTAATCGTATCTGACATAGAAGGTACTCCTCTATGGTAGAGAAGCCTTTTTGTTTCCAGTGTACGTTTCCCGTAGTTCATTCCAGATTGCAGCTAGGTTTTTCAATATGCATACATCTTTGTATCGGGCCCATGTGCCCAAAAACAATGCCCATTCACCATGAGCGGTATCTAGTCCTGTAGAGGTCCATCTGTTTTTTCAGCCATGACAAGTTGGGACGACTGCTAGGCATCACTTTTCTTAGTTCGACATTTTCTTTTCTGAAGCTAAATAAGTTGTGTCAATAGATGTATGCTTTTTTGCTTCATCATGTTTGATGGTGAGTACATTCAACATCCACTGTGCTGTTTCCACATGAAAAAGCAAATGGATGCCCTCATTTGTTCTCTATATGTAGCTATCAAGGGAGCTCACTCCTTGGTTACTTCCTGTTATCAGGGGAGATAATTCCATGAGTACTTCCGGTTATCAAGAGCAAATGACTTTTTACCTATTCAGTACTAAGATGCAGACGACCAGTACGTTTCTGAATTTTTGTGATGAAGGTTGAAGGTTCAATCCTAGGTGTAGGTGACCGAAAAATACAATTGCAAATTATTTAGAACCTCCATCCAGTCATCGCTTACAAAATGAGACCATGCTACCTCCGTGAAGTAAATAAAAGATTCCATTCAAAATTGTGCGCAAATGTCCAAGTTCAACAGAAACATTTCTGAGTTCAACAACATACACCTGAAGAATGTCAGAGGTTACATCAACTGAAACGTCGTGTAAATGACATTCAAGATGCGGACAGCAGTCTGCAGAATCCAAATAATACCAAGCACCAGTACTTTTATATACTGGGTAGACCAGCAAAGTTTTCAAAACTGATGTGAAACATTTCTTTTCTAAGCAATGGCTGAATAATTTTACAAGAATATAAAAAAATTCTGGCTGCTGATTCTTGAGTACAATGATTGGGATGTTATTAGTGCCAGTTGCCTTGTTGGCATCTAGCTTTGTGAAGAATCTCACAACGTCTTGGAATGAAATATGCATATTGTTGAGATGATTTTCAGCCAAAGGAGGGAATTAAAGAAGTGTGTGGTTCTGACTGCAAAAGGTAATACTTATAGCAAAGATGTCCGCTATTGGAAAAAAAAAAAAAAAAAAAAAATTATCTACCAAATTTCGAAACAATGGACACGGACAATTTACTGATGACTAAGTTTTCCACTTTTTCATTCATTCACTCATTTCATATGAATCAAATTATTCTATTGTTAGCATTGGTTTCCCTGATATTTTCCTAGTTAGAATTCTTTCTAAAAAGATGTAGGGTGCTTACAGAGGGGACCACATGAAGGTTTTCAAGAGAAAGTGTTTCTGTGGAACGAACACGTTAGCATCTATACAAAAGTGAGTTTGAAATTTTTGGCTTCCATATTTTATTTTCATGTTTCAATACCCCCCCCCTCCGCCTTCATTTTCACTAATATATACATTTACTACAACCTTTTACTACAGTTATAAAAAAAAACTCAAAGAATTTAATTCAAACTGTGTTTTCTTTTCATTATCTAATGTTAAAACAACAAAAAAAAGCTAATAGATACAAAACAAAAAATAATTTTGAGCAAGTAAAATATTTATTAAAATATTTGTTTCCTAGCATAATTCGTTTGTTTTAAATTATTTTTATAAAACTTTTTTGTCTTATCTATCATTCCTTCTAAGTTTTATGTAGATTAGCTTTCCAGCCATGCATGTTAGAACTATGTCTGGAAACTTATTGATTACAGATTTTTTTTTCTTTTTAAATAAGCGTAATTCTAAATAAACACAAAAATTCATGAAAATGTTGAAATTTTTTTTCTCTATTTTTCCAATATCAAAACTATGTTATTCATTCAGGGAATGTTTTTATTCATACAAACAAAAGAAACACACCAAGAACAAATGTCCCTAAACTGAGTAGCCACAATTGACTGTATTGGCTTTTTTTTTTTTTACAAAGAAGTCACCGCTTATTAAGGCCCAGAGACCACTCGAGGATAAGGGTTAAAGCATGTACAGTAGTCAATGGGACAATATAGTAATCGTTAAAAGTGTAAATTTTGTAAATTGGATTACTGAAGCGAAACGGCTCATCAAGAATTTGTTTACATTGAACTTGAACACGACCATATTGTAGTCAGCTGTAAAGTAGGAAAACGGAAGAGAGTTCCACAGATGTGCAGTTCTAAGAAAGAAGCTTTGTTCATGGAATCTACATTTAGGTTTAAGCACAGTTAAAGAATGGGGGAAATTATTGATAGCGTTTTCAACTAGATGAGTGTTTCTTTCAAATTTTATTTTTGTTTCACCTCTACTCCATTTCCCAAATACATACACATTTACTACAGCTTTTTACTAAAGTTATAAAAACTCAAAGAATTTCATTGTTTAAATGCAAAAAAAAAAAAAAATCAAATATTTTGGGAGCAACGCGTGCTCAAATTGCGCTCTTTAGCCCCAAGTACCTCACTCAGATTGAATAACCAAAGCAATCTTCTTCTGTTTTGCTGCTATATAAAGTAACTCATTCTTAGAGAACTTGAATGCCTACTAGACACTGTCCTCGAGTGTCTAATGTCTCTCTGTACACGGGTTTGTCAGAACAACCTGGCATAAGGATACTTTCCCCTACAAGTTAACTCTAACTAAATATTCTAAATAATAGTATTTATGGCCCAAATAAGACCTCAGCAGTCTGGATAACCAACACTGGCTTTTACAAGGAACTAGCCTGGGTACCCGAGTCTTTGGAGGTGTGTGTTGAGCAGAAAAAAAAAAAAAAGAAAAAAGTGGTAGTAGGCGGGCTCGAACCCGTACCACGAAGGAGAAAAAGAATGTAAAAAAAAAAAAATATGTGATGTCTTTGCTGTTGCGTCCATCGCCAAACCGGAAGAGTCGGAGGTTTAAATTAAGGCTAGTCAATCGAAAAGAGGGAATGACTTTCGAAAATATTGGTGAAAAAGGCGACCCCTCTTTGTAGAAAAGTCCACACTTGAGAGTGAAGGAATTAAGATTTTTAGCCAATTTTATTTTTTAATTTTTTTTTATTACATTTTCACCCCAAACAAGGCACATTGCAACTTTGGTGTAGGGGAGTTACTATCAGGGGCAACAACTAATGGGGTACTATGTAGGGATTTGGGCAGCAAGATGTCGGTTCACATTACACTTGAACTTCTGCACGTCAGTACAGTTGGGGAAGTAGGGACCTGGAATGGAATTCCAAAGTCTAGCGGTTCTGGGGAAGAAACTACTAGAGTAGAAAGATCTTTTACAACTAGGGATCTCTAATGTGTGGGGGTGGGATTTAGCTGCCTGTTGGGTTTGCTGAGGGTGTTTACGTCCTAGGGGCACAAGTGCTTGCAGTTCGTCAGAGCATTCACCATTAAAATACTTGTAGAACAGGCAGAGGGATGCAACATTTCGTCGATGGGACAGAGGCTGAAGGTTAGATGCCAGTTTAGGGCCTATCAGATTGGCGACTCTCTTTTGAACCTTGTTTAGGAGTGAGAGACTAGTAGGGATTTGGGCAGCAAGATGTCGGTTCACATTACACTTGAACTTCTGCACGTCAGTACAGTTGGGGAAGTAGGGACCTGGAATGGAATTCCAAAGTCTAGCGGTTCTGGGGAAGAAACTACTAGAGTAGAAAGATCTTTTACAACTAGGGATCTCTAATGTGTGGGGGTGGGATTTAGCTGCCTGTTATGTTTGCTGAGGGTGTTTACGTCCTAGGGGCACAAGTGCTTGCAGTTCGTCAGAGCATTCACCATTAAAATACTTGTAGAACAGGCAGAGGGATGCAACATTTCGTCGATGGGACAGAGGCTGAAGGTTAGATGCCAGTTTAGGGCCTATCAGATTGGCGACTCTCTTTTGAACCTTGTTTAGGAGTGAGAGACTAGTAGCAGATGCACCAGCCCAAATGTGACAGCAATACTCCATACATGGGTGAATGGTGGCCTTATAGAGGTACAGGATACTTTCGGGTGTTAGTAGTTTTCTAGCACGGTAGAGAGAGCCTACCTTCTTCGCAGCGGCCCTGGCAATGCTTTCAATGTAATTGTTCCAACTCATATCTCCTGTGAACGTTAGGCCAAGGAGTTTGAAAGATGTACTCTCAGAGTCGTTGGGCATTGCTATTGGTGGTAGAGAAGGTTTCTTGTAATTATTAAAGGAAACAAATTTAGTCTTGGCAGCATTGAATGTGACCATCCATTTTTGTGCCCACTCCACTACAGATTGGAGGTCATCCTCTAGTGTTTCTGTCATTTCTTTAGATATGTGTTCATTTGTTTTCCTGTTATAGAGTGTGGTGTCATCAGCATATATACCCATCTCAGAGGCAATTGTGTCGGGGGAGATCATTTATGAATATTAGGAACAATAGAGGTCCAAGGATAGACCCTTGGGGCACTCCCGCATTTGTATCATATTGTTTAGATGTACGACCGTCGAGGACAACCTGGATTTTTCTCTTATCTAAAAAGGATTTAATTATGTTAAGTATTCTACCAGTGATACTGTATGATCTAATTTTCCTGAGGAGACCCTCATGCCATACCCTGTCAAAAGCCTTAGATATATCTAGAGCTACCGCTCTGCCCTTCCCCGCTTTATCCAGTGAATGGTATATACGTTCAGAGATTACAGTTAGGATGTCTGCTTTGGAACGGGCTTGTCTAAATCCATATTGTTGGTCAGTCAGAAGTTTAGCATCTGTAAGGTGATGGACTAGAGCATGGTTAATTAAGGTCTCAAATATTTTGGCAAAAAGTGGGAGGAGGCTAATGGGGCGATAATTTAATGGGTCAGTTCTTTCGCCAGAATTCTTGAATACTGGTACCACAGAAGCAGTTTTCCAACAGCCCGGAAAGCAAGCTTCATTAAGGCATTTGTTGTAGAGTTTGAAGAGAACTGGAGCTACTTCGGCTGAGCACTTTTTTAATAGCACAGCTGGGATGAGATCAGGTCCACATGCTTTTGAAGTGTCAAGGTTTTTTATGATAGCATGCACCTGAGAAGGGGTGGTTTTCAGATCGTCTAGCATTGGCATCTGTCCGCAAAGGAATGTCAGGTAGGGGGTGGTTGAAAGGGTCCAGTGTGGAGTTTGATGCAAACCGACTGGCAAGCATGTTAGCCTTCTCGGTTGCTGAGCAAACAATCTCATGATTGTTGGTTAGTGAGGGAATTGTTGATTGCCCATTATTTACTACACTGTTGTAGATTTTCCAGAAGTCACGAATTCCTAATTTTTGTGCTTCGATGCGTTTTTTAGTGGTTTCAGTAAATTCTCTCTTAGCTGTCGCTATTTCTTTCTTAACGTTACTTCTAGCTTCTATATACTTCCGTCTGTTTGAACTGGACTTATGTCAGTTAAATCTGTGGTATGCATGCTGCCTTTGAGCAATGGCAGTTGCGCAAGTAGAAATAAACCATTGGGGAGAGTGGGGCTTGCTATAAAATTTCTGCATGGGAACATGTGCTTCAATTGCAGTTTTGAACTATTCAGTGGCTCCTTTCCGCACTGTTCAGCAGGAAGAGAAAAAATATTTCCCCATGGGGCATCTCTGATAAGATCTCTGATGACTTTCAAGTTAGCCTTTTTATGATATCTTGTTGTTTTGAGCACTGGCTCTTCAGTTTTTTGTTTTGTTTCCCCCAAAATGTTTGTTGGGGGGGGGGAACGGCTTGCCATAAAAAGGGGAGTGTCCAAATGAACAGCAATTGTTTGATATAATGGATTTCCTCCGCATTGACCAAATCTTATTGCTATCTGGGTGTGTTCCCGGCACGAAAGCCAGGAACAATACCTTTGTTTCCGATTAGTTTTGCTTTTATACGAAAAAGCCGAACACGAGAGGAGCTGAAATAGCAAGAACTTTGTAAAAGTCGATATAAATAAATCTGTATGTGATGTGTGTTCGCAAATTGTAGCTTTTACAATCTAGACGGTATATAAAAAGTTCTAAAAAAAAATAGTACCCCCCCCCCCGAGAACCCTGGCGAAAAAAGCCTTTTACGGACATACAAAAATGCGCACTGCTTTTGCCTTTTATATATATATACTAGCGGGGAGTACCCGGCATTTACCCGGGTGCTTGGAGGTGTGTTGTTGAGGGGAAGGGGGGTTGATAGATCAAAACATGGCCGGGTGTTTGGAGGTGTAAAAGAAAAAAAAGTTTTGGTAGGAAGGTAGGCTTGAACCCCGAAGCCTTGATGCGAAGCTGGAAACGAAAGGGAAAAAAAAGCCAGATATTTAACCATCTCTGCCATGAGGGGAGAGGAATTGATAAGCATGTTAAGTTAACGTTTATAAAGTGAAATTGACAGGTGCGAGGAAGTTACGTCGCGTGATGTTTGACCTTGAAACATGACATAAGCAATGGCTGTTCAACAGTTAAGATTGCGCGTGACAGTTTTTACCGAATTTTGGGGAAGGAAAAACATCTCCCCCCTTTATTAGGGGAGTGTCTCGAAATGAAAGCAACTATCTGATATAATGGTGAAAAGCCGACATTGACCAAACGTTTACATCGCTTTCTGGAGACCACCGGCCGTGGGCCAGGTAGGTGGCTATTCGAATCGAGTTTCGCTTTTTTTTATACTGAAAAACGAAAGAACACGCGGTGATCCAAAAATATGGAATATTTAGCTTTTAAAAGTCAGGCAAATTAAATAGACAGGCGATTCCCGTTGTTAACTTGTAGATATTATGATTTAGATATGATATAAAAAGTTTTGAGAATGAAGGAGCCGAGCGAGCAGCTCCCGGAAAAAAAACTTTTGCGGACATACATAAAAAGTGTACATACACACACACACACACACACACACACGCACACACACATTTTGCCTTTTATATAGATAGATGGTGCACCTTCTCCGAATTATGTTACTTGACCAGACTAGATGAATTCTTGTCCTGAAATCCAGTAAGACCAAGATTGTCTGCTTTTTTTGACTCACAGTTTCTGCTGTCCAGTTGGCTGCATAATTAGATATGTTACGTGTACACAAAGCCATTCTTCACATAGGGAGAGATTTTTATCTATAAATATAAAAGCGAAAATGTATGTATGTATGTATGTATGTGTGTTCGCTTTTCCTGTGTGTCTACAAAAGGCTTCTTTCAGAGAAGCGGTCGCTCGCTTCACAACTTTTTAAAACTTTTTATATCACATATAAATCGTAAGATCTCACAGTTAACAACGAAGCTCGCCTGTCTATTTAATTTGCTCGATTTCGGGAAGATAAATATTCAATATTTGTCGCTCACCGCATGTGGGTTAGTCTTTTTCCTATAACATCTTGGGGGGGAAAAAAAAGCGTTCCGCAGTAAATGAATACTATGCCGCAGTCAAACTTGACCTCATTAACTCATTAAAACGAGCACCTGCTAAATCCAAGTAATTAAATAAATTCAAACGTGTTTCGTTTAGCATCTCGTGGTGGGGCAATGGTTAACGTCGCACGTTTTTTTTTCACACTTTAATTTACAATTTGCCTCAACGGTTCGGGTTCGATCCTCATACTTACGTTTTTTTTACCTCCCCCACACCTCCAAACACCTGGGCAATGTCGGATACCCCTTGTTAGTCTATATATATAAAAGCGAAAATGTATGTATGTATGCTTGTGTGTCTGCTAAAACCTTTCGACAGACACAACGAAAATTCACAAACTCGGTATCATATCGAAGCCCCATCCTTTGCTCAAAAAATATCGAAAAATTGGCCAAAAACGTTTATTTTTTCACCCTGAAATCGACAATTTTCGACAGGGGGGGGATCAACAAAAACGGTTTTCTCGTGACAAGCGGTTCTACGCATGCGCTAGATGACGTCATGACCTAATTTACTTTAAATAGTTGAAAAACTGAACAAATTTCATGTACGTTGTGTTAGGTCAGTCGATTAGCGTGTTGGTTCATTATATAAACGTTTTGGGTTCGAATCGTGGTGTGAGATGTCTTCTTTTTTTTTTTTTTCGATTTTTAAAATTTAAATATTGAACCAGTGTTATTTAAGCCATTTTTCACGTAATGTTTGTTTTTCTGTTTTTTTTTTACTTCGCTTATGCACCTGGGTACCCACTGATTTTTTAAATTTTAATATCGGAACAGGCTTATTTAAGCCATTTTTCACGTGTTCGTTTTTCTGTTTTCATCGTTCGTTTGCCTTACGTTACATTTTTTTCCCGCTTAATTAAAATGTTTTCTTTTTTTACTTCGCTTATAACAAACAAACCTGGTCATTGACGTCGTCGTAATGCTCAACGACTTCCGGGCGCGCACCTGTCAATTTGGTTCTTACTTAAATAAATTCAAACATCTTTCAGTAACTCATTCTGGCTGGCTGATTTTATTTTCAAACTTCGCCTCAGGGCTTCGGGTTCGATCCTACCCCTCCCCGGGTTCTTTTTTATTTAACACCACACACACACCTACAAACACCCGGGTACCCCCGCTAGTCTATATATATAAAAGCGAAAATGTGTGTATGTATGTTCGCTTTTTGTGTATGTCCAAGAAAGGCATTTTTTCAGAGAAGCGCCCGGTCAGCTCACAACTTCTTAAAACTTTTTATATCACATATAAATCATAATATCTCTGAGTTAACAACGGAGTTCGCCTGTCTATTTAATTTGCTCGATTTTGGGGAGATAAGTATTCAACAGTTTTCGCTCGCCACATGTGGATTAGGCTTTTTTCTATAATAAAAGTGACACTATTTCTGCCGGTATTTTTCCGGTGGCGATCGCCGGAAATGTCCGAAAGCAATCAGGTTTGATCAATATGGAAATATTTTCCTTATATCAGACAATTGCTATTCAATTTGGACAACGGGAGCTGGTCCCCCCCCTCCAAACATCTTGGGGAAAATAAAAACAAAAGCGGTCTCGCAGTAAATGAAATACCCCACAGTCAAAGTTGACCTCATTAAGTCATTAAAACGTGCACCTGCTAAATCTAAGTAATTAAATAAATTCAAATGTGTTTCCGTTAGCATATCGCGATGGCCCAAGGTTAACGTCGCACTTTTTTTTTTTTTCACACTTTAATTTCCAACTTTGCCTCACGGGTTCGGGTTCGATCCTCATACTTACCTACCAAAACTTTTTTTTTTATTTTACCCCCCCCCCACCGCCGAGTTTTGATTTACCCAAAACCACACACACCTCCAAACACCCGGGCAACACCAAGTACCCCCCCCCCCGCTAATGTTATCCTAAAGGAAGATGATCATTAATCAAAACGGAGCATATCTTGCTGGTCACCATTGTCCTGTTGATGGAGCAAAAAGCAGAAGTCAAAAAGAGCAATCTTAACTAACCATGGTATTTTGTGTTAATAAAGTACATAAAAAAGGGCAATTTGCAGTATAGTTAAGATATAAAAAAAGGGATTAAAAAAAAATAAATAAAAAGTAATTGTTACCAAATGCAATAAAAGTTACTGTTTTAATTATATAAAATTTTTATGTGTGTTTATCTAATTTAAGATTTATTATCTATACATTTTTTATTGTCACTTTGACTTAGCAAATCCAACATGTTTTCTAACATGGCTAACAATTTTTTGAAGGAGGGGAGTTAGTTGTGAATTTCAAACTTAATAGCTATAAAAAAAAAAAAAAAAAAATTGGTAAATTTTTACTTTAACTACAACTCAACACTCACCTTTAAATGGACGACTTTTACAAGTTTTCGGGTCTGCTGAAAACGAATATTACATTCAAATTTAGGGCAAACAAGTAGATATTCTTTCTAGATATTAAGACATTGTTTTACAACGTATTACTAAATGAATTTCAGTGGCCGTCACCATTCTTAACATAGAGAAGGGGATGTTTTGTAACATGCATGTGTATTAGTACTTGTTCTGCTGGGAAAAACATGGCCGCCAGCGAAAACACAAGGGATTACATTGATAATAAAAATGTAAATATCCAGAAAATTACTTGTCTGCCCCAAAGATATTCGTTTTCAGCATACCCAAAAACCTATACAAGTTGTCAATTTAATAGTGAATGTTGAGTAGCAGTAAAAGTAAAAAAAAATTTTTTTTTTAAATACCAAAGATTTAAAATGGGGTTCGTGAAAGAGTAAGCCTAAGTAAGTTCGGGGTTGGTTGCTAACCAAATTAGGGTAATGTTTTATTTTTTAAGCCTGAAATTAGCAAGAAGCTTCCAAACAAATAGACACCATGTTGCAATATTACTTGGACGATAGATTAAAAGTGATGATAACTATATAACTAAATACATAAAGCTTATAATCATTATCCACATGTAAAACTTATGTTGGTAGTTATAATAATACATTATCTTGCATTTGATTAAAGTTATTGGTAATCATGCAATTTAACTGATTTTAATCTGCAGTAACATAAACCGGAAGTGGAAGTAGATGTTGATTCACTGATTATTCTCCCAGTTCCGGGTAGTTTCTTTTCAGTATTGACTTAAAATACAATATTTACATTTATTTGCTTATACAGGGTGACCCCCCCCCAAAAAAAAGGCCCCAACTCTTATTAGGCCCTGTTTCTTAGTGTTTTGTCTGAATGAAATGAAACTTTGGTCATAATTAGTTTATTATATTCAAAGCATCACATCAAAACACTAGGGTCTTTGGCCTTTTTTTCTCCATTGACTGTAAAATGCTCAGAAAAACAATTGAATGTCCTGTTTTTTTTTGAGTCACCCTGTATACTGCAAATAAATAATTTGCTGTTTATGCAGAGAAACTACCGTGCTATATTTTAAAACAGCATTTTGAAGTTGAATTCAAGTTTCATGATATCTTTTTATCAAATTGTTACTGAAAGTACAGAAAGTACAAAACATAGGCACGGCCAAAACGGAAGGATGGTGTTTTTTTGACAGTCTTTTTGAAAATCTACTAAAAATCAAGTATTTATCCAATCAATACAAAAGTTTCACCAATTATTAAGTGAAGAATGAGAGTGTACTTTCTTTTTCATAACCAATATATATATATATATATATATATATATATACATACATATATATATATATTTATTTATTTATCATTTTTAAAACAGTAATCTACATACACGCGTGTTTCGAGGTCATTACCTCTCGTCAGCGTAGTTCAACTGTTTCTAGGGATCGAACCTCAGACCATGTTTACCACAGTCCGGTGCCTTAACCGTTTGGCCATAATCCCTAGATTAATTATACTGTTTATTTTTATCGCTTATAAATTTAGATTTTGTTATTGTTGTTTTTTCAAGCGATACATACGGTTAATATTGGCTCCGCCTCGAGAGAGAGAGAGAGAGAGAGAGAGATTTTGCCTACAAACTCTTTATTTGTGGTTACAAATATGCTTAAAATAAATCAGCCGAAACTAAACAAAATATATTGTATTGTGGGGAGGGTGAAGATTGGAGTTAAAAACGAAACTATAAAAAAAAAACTAAAACAAAAAAAAAAAAACAAACTGTATCAGATTTTAAGGTTGAAAATCCGAATTTTGAATGTGTTTAATGTTTCATCTTTCATTCGTTGAATATGTTAATAGTTATCTTTCAGATTAGCAAAAACATTATATATTTTCATTATTTTTATGAAAAACACTACTTTTAAATCTTTGAATAATAAATTAATAATTTTCTTTTAGTGAGCTCAATATTGCTAATATACTATTAAATAGGAAATGCTTTGAAGAATTTATACAAAAAAGAAAAGCCTATAAATAACTGTGCATTTTGCTAAAAATACAATTTGTTGTGTCAATTCGTTACATGATATTCCATCACCTATTGTAGACCATAAGGCCTACAAACAATTGTTATCACCCCCCCCCTTTCCTTTCGTTGTAACTTGAGTTTGACTTAGTTTAAAGTGTGGGGGACTTGCATCTACCACACTCGCTCGTCCAGAAACACTTGGTCCTGATGACAAGACAGGGCCAAGACAACCAAGCATGATACTAGATGCAGGAGCTGTCTCCAACACATACGGCAGCTAACATTCCCAAAATGGTCACCCATCTGGTACTGGCCAGCCTCATCGTTGCTTAACCTCAAAGATCATATAGACAACAAATATATATATATATATATATATATATGAGAAAAGAAATTAAAACTAAGTTTAAATTTACAATCAAATTTGTTTGACCGAATATATATATATTTTGAGGGAATTAGACCTAGAGTCTAAAGAATAGAGTTTATTTTAATGTATTAGTAAATGTAGTATTACTATTAAAAGAAAACAGTTCTCGTTGTACTGTAGATATATAAGCTCGATAAGTATAGATATGCTAGATCTATTTTAATATTGATTAAAATGATTCATAATTTTTTAATTGAAAATCAGTTTCAAAAGGAAAAAACAAACAAAATCAATAGTTTGTACGATCGTTTATCAAATTATTGTGCAAGACATATATTGTCTATTTCAATAAAACATCATTTCCGAAACGATCGTACAAACTATTGACTTTGTTTGCTTTTTCCTTTTGAAACGGATTTTCAATTCAATAATTATGAATCATTTTACTCACTATATATATATATATATATATATCTCACTTACAAAGTTGATTCTTCATTTAATCGTCAAAATAAACATTAAAAATACATGGAAATTTACAGAACTAAATGAACTTATTTAGTCCTATCAAGGCTACCGTATTTTCTTCTAAACTATCATTAAATTTTGAATTATTTTAATTTCGCCATGCAAAATCTAGTGATTCAAGTACCTATGTTATATTTTTGCATATTCTTATAGCAAATTATTCTAAATCTTAGACAAAAACAAAAATATAATTGATTCAAAAACCTTGAAAACAATATTTAAAATCTATAGAAAAATCGCAGTGAATGGTGTTTTTTTTTGAAAAATTAAAAATTCTATTAAAACTAGAAAAAGTTTTAGGTCAATGTGCTCTGTTACACCAACTGAAAATGCCTCAACATTTTTCGATAAATCTATGACTTATATAGGTTTTCGTGTATCCTGAAAAGGAATATCACAGGCCAAAATTAGCGCAGGCGGGAAGTTTGAGATATAAATACCTTTTTTTTTTTAAAATTCAAATCACTGGCAGCCATGTTTGAACGGGCGGTATATGAAAGCGGCAAACCTGCAGTTTTTTTTCAGCGCAATTCCAAAAGCTGTTGTCAACATGGAGAAGTAGGGGGGGGGTATTCCGAAAGACATTTGATTTTCAACCTCCCCATGGTAAAAATGGCTTCTGGAATAAGAAAGTCGGACAACCAGTGCACATTGACCAAATTTTCTTGAATTTGAATTCTTGAAAGTAATTTTTTTGCCGGAATTAGAAATTACGTTGAATAAACGTTTGTATTTCATAGATTTAACTTCAGTTCGTCTATGCATGCTCACCGAACTATTTCATTGAAACAACAAAGATGGCAGCCAATTCAAACTACTAGGAATTATGATGCATAATACAATACAGGTATTTATATCTCGAAAACTATTTGTCTGCGCTAATTTTTCCTGCAATATTTGTTTAGCATAATCGAAAACCTATAAAAATCGTCAAAAAGCCTTATCTTCCTTTTTTTGGCCGTGCCTAACAAAACATTCCATGTTAATAGGTTTCTCAATAATAACGCTATTTCAACACAGTAAATTCTCTGCATAAGTACTGATAATTTTAGTGTTTTTTTGTTCTTTCTTCAAATGTTTATTTTCACCCAATGTTTAAAAAATATTTTCTCAGACATTTTTTTTTCAAATTGCCCAATCTCGTACAGTCCTTGTCAATTACGGTCCTTTAATCAGTCTGGAAACCTTGCCTGTATCCGATATTTCTTAAAATCCCTTTACTTTATGATCATTTTTAATGATTTGTTAAAAAAAAATTAAAACTTCATTTTAATTAAACTGTCGAATAGAAAGTTATACTTATGAAAACACCTTAAAAATTCAAAATATGAAAGAAAATTACATGCTATATATTAAACATCTATTCTTATATTTAAAGGCAATACATCTTTGGCACTTCTGCATGACAGAGACATATTAGCAACTGAGACGAGTTATCGAACCCTGTTCTTTGAAAGAAAACTGACATCTAACGGCCATTATGTGAACCTCAAATATAAACAAGTGTTCATAATAACGCAAAAATATATAAACGAAATAAAAAAAAATATGAAAATCGAAACATTTATTGAATAAAAAAAATGTATCAATATTTTAATATAATTTCTTTTCAATGTGTGATTTAATGTATCAAAATATAATTTTAGTTTGTCAATGTAGCAAAATAGAATTTTAAAAACATAAAACGTTTGGTTTAAGAATATTTTTTTTTACAGAAAGATTTTTTTTTTCCACGTTAAGATTGAATAAACATATCCATATAATTTTTGTTAATGTAGCAAAATATAATTTTAATATAGAAATTATTTTTTATTTATTTTTTTTCAATGAGTGATTTTCATCGAAACCTTTCTGGAATATAGTGTTTTTGCACAGTTACAAGGGATAGAATTTCCTTCTTTGTTCAAAAACCCCTTCCAAGGGATTGTCTTTGCATGAACTTTTAAAAAGGTACGAGTTATTGACCTCTGACATGCACCTCGTATTGGCCGTTCTTGAAACTAAAATACACACATTCACCTCATGTCACCATCATGTAGAAGTGTCATGTCTTTAAAAATGTGCCAAAACAAAAACTTTTCATCAGAGTACGAGAATCAGTCTCTTACCGTCTAGTTCCGCTCCACGTTACTGCAAATTAGAATCAGTTTAACTTCAAAGTTATTTTTTGTCATGCTAACCCTTTTTTTTTTGTAAATTTTTACTTTTTTTCTAAGCTGAATATGCACCTTTAAAATGACAACTTCCAGCGGTTTTCGGGTATGCTGAAAACAAATATCACATTTAAATTTGACACAGACAAGTAGTTTTCTGGATATCAAGACATTTTCTTCAAATATATTAATGTCAGTAGGGTTCTCAGTTTTTTTTTAACCTGAGGTGGGAGATATTTTGTAACACGCATGGGCATTAGTACTTTCCAGTTGGGGGTGAGAGAGAGAGAAAAAAAAAAAAAAAAAAAAAAAAAAAAAAAAAAAAAAAAAAAAAGCATAGCAATAAAGATCTTAAGGTCAATTTTTACGTGCTCCAGCATATTATAAGCACCTCAACCTCCCCATGTTGAGAACGGCTTTCGGAATACCCCCCCCCCCAACATCGAAAGCCGTTCTTAACATGGGGAGGGTGTTTATAATATGCTGGGGTATGTTGTAAAAATTGACCGATCTTAATATATAGAAAACTACTTGTCTGCGACAAATTTAAATGATATTCGTTTTTAGCATACCCGAAAACCTATAAAAGTAGATACGGGCAAAAATAGGGGGACCAATTTTGAAAGATTTATAATTTTTTTTGTAGGTTTCCGACTATTGATTGTATTTGAAAGATTAAAGACTAAAGTTAATTTCCTAAAGGAAAAAAATATTTGTACACGTGAAAAAAGTTATGAAAAATGTTTTCACGGCAAGCTAACCAATTCAGCTAAATTTTTAAGGTAAATAAATTCATTGTAAAAATCCCTTAAAAGATAAATATTAGTTTTCTGGGTCTATTTCAAATATAATTAGTAAAGTCCTAAGATATAGAATTAAATAATAAAAAACTAATTAGCCTTGAAAAAGCAAGTAATTTACTAGGTATGGGCAAAATGAATGCCGCTGCTCAAAATGTATAAACATTTTGACCTCTCCCTTTACTTAAAAATTCACCAAAAATCAGAAAATTAACCAATTTTAATAAAATTTTCAGTATTTATCAAATAATGATCGCGGAATATAATGAACTAATTATTTTTATTTAAATCTTAGTGGAAATGTATTATTTTGTTTAAACAAAAAATACCTTTAAAGTTATGGTTTTCAGTAGTAAATAAAAAAACGCAAGAATTTATTTTTGCTTTTTTTATATAAATAAAGCATCGTAATTTGTAACAATAAAATAAAAAATAAAATTTTTACAGCAACATTATGAAAAAAAACCCTGAAGTCCGTAGTAATGAATTTGATATAACTCGAAGAAAAATTTATTTCCTGAACTACCAATATTAATAATATTGGTAGTTCAGGAAATAAATAAATGATAATATTATTATCATTGAATTGAGCATTGTTTTAATATTTTTCACAAAAAAATTAGAATTGCAAAAATTATTTCTACTTTTTTACGCTTACATTTTTAACAATCTTTACATGTAAGATTCTAATATTCCCATTGTACGCAAGATCGTATAATTATCAACGTAAAATAATGTTCATATAATCTGGGAAAATAAAGTAAAAAACATTAAATTGAAAAACAGGAACATAGAAAAATAATTTAATTAAAAAATGACCAAAATTATACGAACGTTCCATGTCGGTAAGTACGGATGTACAGAGTTGAAAAGAAAACCAGTCTGTTTTGCCCACCCTCCTCCTCTTTTCAACTACCCGCCTGTTTGTTTATCAATTTTAAATTTCACGTAAATGTTATAAATTTTAACGTAAGTCTGTATTTTTTCAGCGTGTAATTTTTTCAAATGATTATAAATTGTTTTCTTAACCAATTGTAATTCTGTATTAATATTAAATAATGGTGCTAACTTTTTTTTTCAAAGAATAAATTGTCAGTAGTATAATTAATGAATTGAATTAACTTTTATGCATTTTTAAATGAAGGAAGGAGGGGGGAAAAAAAAAAAAAAAAAGTCGCTCTGTATGCCGAAATAATGTTAAAAAAAAAGACAAATTATGTCTAATTTGTCCTTCCATAAACATTTCAATTTTGCCACCAGAGGTTTTATGGATACGATAAACAATACTCGTTCTTACCAGTGATACATTTTTGGATAATTATTACTTTTAGCAAAAGTTAAGTACATTTATTGTATTAATTCATTATCTTAAGACTAACTTAATATTTAACTTGAAAATAATCCCAGAAAACTTTTTTCTTGCCAGAAAAATGTAAACGCGATTTTTGTCATGATGAATTTTTACGTGAAATCTAGGGTTTTTCAGATTTGAGATAAAATTATTCCATGTATTTCTTTATTTCACACTTTTTCTTTGAGAAATTAACTTTAAACTATAATCTTTCAAATACAATAAAAAGTACTAGAAATTTTAAATTATGATTAACCGGCGTTAAAAACCATGACCCTACTACCGAAGCAGCCATTAATTGCCCGTACCTATAATTTACCATTCTCCAAAAATGCAACAAACTAAAAAAATTTAAACACGATAAGGAGGCCCAAAATTTCAGCCAATCGAAAAGCCGTTTCAAAATGAAGTCATGATAGTAAAAGGAGGTAGAGGTGTCAGATTTCCCCCCCCCCTTCCCCAGATGTGCATCCATACATTCCTATTCTGAACGTTTGTATCAATTTTTATCATTTTTAAATTAATTTTTTTTTAATTGTTAGAGATTATATAAAAATTATGTTACGCTGAAAGTTTCACATTCTTGCGAGCAAGGAAATTAAAATCTTGTATATAAAAATTATGCGAAATCTAATTTAAACAAAAAAATTTGTGAAAATATTAAATAAATAATGCTAATATCAGTAGTTCGAGAAATTCATTAATACGAACTTTAGGGGCTTTTGTAACGTTTCTGTTTTTTTTTTTTTTTTTTTTTTTTTTTTTTTTTTACGACTGAAACTTTAGTAAAGGTATTTGTTTAAAAAAAAAATTTCCACTCAGATTTAAATAAAAATAATTAGTTCATTATATTCCGCGATCATTATTTGATAAATACTGAACATTTCATTAAAATTGGTTAATTTCCAGATTTTTGGTTAATTTTTAAGTAAAGGGAGGGGTCAAAATGTGGGTTTGTATCACTGTACAAAACAGATTCGAAAATGTCAAATATATAACAAATGTTATCAAAAAGATAAGCTACTTAGTGTTTTTATTTGATGTAACACGTTTATTTAGCTCGGAAAAAAAGTTTACCGATGTATTGGAAAGTTAAAAATGATGCCCGTGCCCGACTCTTAAACACTGTAAGTTTGGGAAAAGGAGTTAAAAAAAAAAAAAAAAAAAAAAAAAAAAAACGAAATTAGAAAAAAATACGGTTAGAAACTCGCTCAATATGTTACCGTGACGTAGGCTGACATATTCGGCGGGGTTTTAACAGTATTGTCTATTTTTTATTTTTAACTCCTTTTCCCCAAACTTACTGTGTCAAAGAGAGTCGGGCGCGGGCGCCATTTTGTATTTTCCAATACACCGATAAACACTGTTTTGAGCTAAAAACGGTTACATGGTGCTAGTGCACTTACTGATCCGCGCTATTTTTTAAATCATATTTCCAAGTTATGTTTTTTTTTTTAATTTAATTGTAAGGTTAAAGTATAGAATAGGTACAAAACACCCTCCCCATGTGGCTTTTTAAATAATGTTATTTGAGCACGGATCAATAAGTGCACTAGTACCTGTTACATTAAATAACACTAAAAAAACTTATCCAGTTAGGTAGAAAAGTAACTGATCTTGCCTTTGATAACATTTGTTATATATTAGTTTTGACAACTTTTTCGAATCTACGTGTACAGTAATATAAACCCAAAATATTTATACATTTTGAGCAGCAATCAGCATCGGCATTCATTTTGCCCGTACCTATATAAAAGTAATCATCTTAACGGTGAACGCAAGGGTGGAGAAAAAAAAAAAAAAAAAAAAAAAAAAAAATCGGTGCTACTGCAGTGCACTTACTGATCCGCGCTATTTTAAAAAAATATTTCCAAGTTTAATGAATTTTTTTAATTTTTTTTTTTTTTTTTTATTCAATTGTACGGTTAAAGTATAGAATAGGTACAAAACACCCTCCCCATGTTAAGAATGGCTTTTTAAATAACGTTATTTTAGCACGGATTAATAAGTGCACTGCACTAGTACAAAAAATTCTTGTTAACTATATATTGCAGTGCACTGCAGTTACTGCACAAAAAGAAAATACACTTTGATCAAGACACTCATAGCATTATTAAAAACATTTTTTTTTTTTGCAACGTTTTGTTTTACTGAGTAGAGTAAAACAGCAGTAAACAATTTGACAAAATAAAAACAAACTTGGAATTGATAACAGAAAAAAAAAAATGCGAACAATCACATTTAAAATAAAAACAGCAAAAGAAAACGATTTAAATGAAGAATTTATCATTTCTTTCCTCGGAGAAAAATGTTATTGTTCAATATCCATTTTTTCTTAAGTTACATATAAACAATGACCGAACAATGGTTGTCTACGTTAGTATTTTCTCGGTCAGCATTATCAATATATCGAGGTTATCAATGGCAGTTATTTCCAAGCTGAAAAGTTCAATATATAACCAGATGTTATTGGGATGTGTTTGTAATTTATTTTTCTTGTTGGAAATGATTTAATCTTCGGGTCTTTCGGGCGGAGGTCCACATGGTTGTACCATTTTCTCCATCAGATTAAAACGTACCCTGGCTTTCGATTCATTCTCTACCAAAGAGAAGTAATTAAGCATATCAAAATGGCCCAGATATGATGCATAACTGTCTCGATGCTGATTTGTTAGCCATTCCCATTTATTCGTATCGGCATGGCCCGTGCCGATATATTTCGACTGAAGATGTTCAAGTTGACTATGTATGTTGTAGCGGTCGCCCATATTGGATTTTATGCTAGTGTTGTCGTGACAACAACGAGATTTAGAAGAAACGAGAGTTTAAGAGCGAGAAGTTATAAATCTGTTTTGTTTTATTTATTATTTTTTTTTTTCAATAAAAAAATTCGTTAAAAAATAAAGCTTATCTAAGAATTAAAATGAAATATTAAAAATTAGTTACCAAAATAAAAAAATAATTGTATTTTTAAATCGGACATTTCCTTTAAAAGGCGGTGGTGCCCTCCCACCCCTCATCTATCGTCGGAAAGAAACGAATATTTGACAATTGTAATTTTTTTATCTTTAGAAAAAAGTTTTATTTAATGCAAAACATACTACAAAATCAAATAATGAATAAGTTTTAATTATCATTTTATTTAAAAAAAAAAAAAAAAATTAAAAGTAGAGCTTCATTTTAGGAAATTGTTTACTTTTCATGAGCGCCAGGGAGCGCCTGCCATTGGCAATTCTAGCAGACAATATTTAATAAAATTATTAAAAAAAAAACGAAAAAACTTTTACCCTTTTTTAAACTGAAGAATTTTTAAAATTAATTTAATAAAAGAACCTAAAATATGAATATTTTATGAAATATCAAGTTAAGAAAAATAATTTAGAAAATAATAAAACAATTTGTTTACTTTTTTAACGGTTATCTGCCCTTGGACCAAATTCATGAATCCCGCGAAATGGTTAGCCATGACTAATGCATAAAAATATAGTTATTTTAGTATAAAAATAAAGATGAAATAATGGAAAATTTCAAGAGTTATATTAAATTATTATTTTTAGATTTTATATATAATTCGTTTTTCTTTGAATACATGTTAAATATGTTTTTACTTTTAGTTTTTTATCGGCTTGTGTCGCTTAGTTACTCCTGTACTCGTTGGCCAGAAATAGTTGAGACGTGATATTATCTAAAAAAAGGTGATGGAGTGAAGACGGCCACTAACCTGGCTTGGGAAAATAAACAAAAAGAAAGCTGTTAAAGCGAATGAAAATACACAATTGAATAATTTTCTTGTTTCAATCAGACCTACTTAAGTAGGCAGAGTTTTACCTATCATAACTGGAGAGACGGAAAGTAGAAAAAAGTGTATTTATTTATATAAAAAAATCTGCGTAGAAAAAAAAAACTGTTGGTTCTTTTTGCCTCAAGTAAAGAGGAAAAATATTAAAAAAAAAAAAAAATATGGAAAATTTATTTTAAAATATACTCAATATTTTCTTTTTATTATTTGCTTTCATTTCAAAAGAAATACAAAGGAATTTTTATTTAAATATTAAAAAAAAAAAAAAAAACGGATCTCTAATTGGTAAGTTTTTCTTTAATTTTAATTTTTGAAAAACTATTTTATGTTAAATGAAAATGTTTTAATTTTTATAGAATTTTTAACTTTAAAGTTTATTTTTTATTTTATTATGATTTTTAAAAAATTTCTTTTCAGGCGATTTTTATGTTTGTTCACAATTGAAAAAAGTACATACTTTTATTTTAAAAGATAAGTTATTAAAGATCTGGTGCTTCTACAGAATTTGAATCAAACCCTAAAACCTAGATTAAGTTTGGGTTTTTGTTTAAAAATAAACTGTTTGGTTCAAATTCTGTAGAAGTATCCTATTTTTGCCATTTAAAACAAGTTTAAGATTTTATATAAAAGACAATTCGAAAACACATGTAATACGCGCGTGTGTGCTGAAGGAAGAACCACACATTCTAAAATGACGACATACTTTAAAAAGATATTTGAGCACTTTTGTAGTTTTAAGGACTGTGATGAAATAATAACGGTATTATTTAGAAAGGCGTTTTGAACATGTGAAGGAGGCTGTACTTTCACCTAACAATTTAATGCTCAAAAGATGCCGAAAAAATTAAATTCAACTAAAATTCTATCTAAAAAAAAAAAAAAAACAATAAATAAAAATAATAAAAATAGCATGGTCCGTAAACTGCAGAAGTACCAATATTTAAAATCAACGTAGATTACGCGCGGCACTCGGCAGTGCGCAACTTCTAGAGACAACGCAGTTAAAATCAAGTTTCGTCCGTCTTTGTTTATATTCGTCGTCAGCTGATTTAATATGATGGTCGAGTTGAACAACTCACACCCCCCTGTAATTTTTTTTACCGATAGTTTCATTAAATTCTTTTGCTGGATTTTCATTGATTACACACTAATCTAATAGATTATGAAAAAAAAAAAAAAATTATCATTATTTCGACATTGAGGAAGAGTGTAAACAAAGATTGATGAAACTTGATCCTCTGTAATAATATTGCTTGCTCAGGCAGAATCTCCATAATGAAGCAAGGGTTGCATAATCTATAACCGAGTTCGGGACGACTGGAATCTATGCCAGGATAAGCGGGGAAAAGTTGGTGCTATTTCGGAGTTTTCCTTCTGGACTAGTTACCCAACGAAGGCTTGGAAGTCTAGTCTAGCCTATTATTTAATCCATAGCTGGAGGGAGGACATATGGATTCATATCTTTAAAAATTAAGTTATATAATGGTCCGGCAGAGCTTGAAATCGGCATACCAAGCCCACACTTAACGCCTGTAACGATGACACTACGACACTTCCATAACACAGACAGACAAAATTGTAATTGAAGGGACGGTTAGAATCTTATAAAAAAGATCTCTCGGTTGGAGTCTGAAAAAAAAAGCCGGTAAATATCTGGCACCCGGTATGATACCCCGGCCCATCTCCAGCAAAATCAAAAAGAAAAAAAAATTCAACGATAAGCACCCAGGAATACGCATGCATGCATAATCCGCGAATGAAGTTGATATCGTATAGTTCGTTCACTCGTTCACGAACGTGTTAAAGGGTCCAGAATTATAAATATTGACACATAAGCGCGTGCATCACGCACGCACGCACACACACACACACACACACACACACGCAAGAATATAAAACGATACGCACACACGCTCTTCTTCACTGCGCATTTTCCCAAATAACGATCCATCACACGGTAGACACACAATATAATGAAATACTAAGGTCTTATGTACGACAAAGGAAACTGGAATCTTAGGAAGATCTCCATCATTCCAGTAGTTATAGGAGCAACCAGACATATGATGAAGAATCCCAAAAACTACCTGGCAAATATACCCGGTAAACAAAGTGCAAGAGATACAAACAATTGCATTTAAAGGACGGTTAGAATCTTAAAAAGATATCTCGATTGGGATGTATAAGATAACAGGTTAATGTTTGGCATCTGGTAGGATGCCACATCCTTAGCTTTAACAAAATAAGAAAAAAAAAAAAAAAAAAAGAGGGGATACTCTCGTTAGTACACGGATAAGAGGCCCGAATATAAGAAAAACGGATATAAGAGAGATTTTCTCTGGTCCCAAATAAGGGCCTGTGTTAATATACAGTGTAACCCGAATATAAGAAAACTACTAGGGACAGGAATGACTCATGCACTTATTGATCCGTGCTGAAATATCGTTATTATTTAAAAAGCCATTCTTAACATGGGGAGGGTGTTTTGTTATTATTCTACTCTTTAACCTTACAATTGAATAAAAAAAACATTATAAAACTTTAATTAAACTTGGAAATACGATTTTAAAAAAAATAGCACGGATCAGTAAGTGCACTAGCACCAAAAAATAATTTCATTATAATTATATATACACACACACACACTCACTAATCAGGTTGAAAAAACGAACTAGTTGTATGTGAATGATTTATATTTTGACGGACCTGAACGAACTCCCCCCCCCCATTTACCGTAAAATTAATTTCTTTTCACGTTTTCTTATATTTTCTGCGGATTATCGTCGATGATAACTTTCATATTAGCAGGAATTATTTTTTCAAAAGTTTATATAATAAATAAGGAAGAACGACCGCAAAGTGGGGTATCAATTTAATAGAAGGTATAATTAAAAAGTTATCTCCCACGTTAAGTCATTGAATAAACTTTATCAACATAAAAAAAAATCCAGCTAGTAAGAAAGTTAAATCTGTTATCGACGATAATTCGCAGAAAAAAAATAAAACGTGAAAAGGGGGGGGGGCTCGGTATTTTACGAGTAACATGGACCCTGCGTAAATGGGTTTTATTTTAATGGCTACTCCCTGAAAGCGCGTGCAGAAAACGTTTTCATTGGTTTATTCAATCACGAAAACTTTTTTAATGTACTATTTGAGGTAAAAACAAAAATGTCAAAAGAATTACTGCACTTACTGATCCGCGCCGCGCTATTTTTTAAATCGTATTTCCAAGATTAATTAAAGTTTTATGTTTTTTATTCAATTGTAAGGTTAACGTATAGAATATTTACAAAACACCCTTCCCTCCCCATGTTAAGAATGGCTTTTTAAATAACGTTATTATTTCAGCACGGATCAATAAGTGCACTAGTACCCAAAAAATAAATATTTAGTGGGGAAAATATAATAATAATAAAAGTAAAATAAAATAAAAATAAGCACGAAATAAAAGTATGAATCAAATTTAATTAAAGAAAAAAAAAAAAAAAAAAAAAAACATAAAATAAATACGCGCGCGATTAAAAAAGAAAAAAAGTCTATGATGCCGATGCGAAGAAAGTGAAAGAAAACCTTTTGCGCATATCAGGGAGCAGCCATTAAAATAAAACCCGTTTACGCAGGGTCCACGCTTCCTCGTGAAGTAAGTATCACAAACTCGTTCAAGTTCGCCTATATTTTTAACATCCGAGTTTTGGTTGTACACAAAATATAAATTATAAAATAACCAAGATGAAAATAGCCAGAATCAAAATAATACAAATTATCAATCTTTACCTAAAAAAATACGGAAACATTTTTTTTAATACTATATACTATTATGTTGATTAGCAATCTATACCAGCGGTTTCGAAAGTCATACCGGGCCAGTTGGAATTTTCACTTATAGCTATCATATTTCTACGTTTATGAAGTAAAATATGTGCATATGTTATATATTTTATACACAGCTGCTAGGCGTAAAGGATTCAGATGTGGGTAATATTTAGTTTAGTTTTTGTGTGTGTAAATGTGTAAAAAAAAAAAAAAAAAAAAAAAAATCTTTGTGCTTTTGAAAATTCAAATACCACCGATTTTTCTGACATTTAGACAATAGGTATTAGACATTAATTAATATTCCGCAAATTTCAGTTTCTTTGGAGTATTTTAAATAGGGTTTTAAGGCGCATGCATGGGTACAATATCCTACTTGAAAATTCAAATATTTTAGATTTGTTTTCAATTTGATCCATTGATATTAGGCAGCAATGAAGCAAGATTCCCTGAATTTCAATTTCTTCCTAAACCCCCTTAGGCTCTTAATTTTAGACATTTTCTATAATCCAAATCGTGTATTGGATTTCGATGAACATTGGAATAAGGATTCTAAACATAATGATTACTATTGTTTTTAATTTCCGTAAAGGAGGACATAAAAGTGATAGAAAAATGTTCTGCTCGAGGAATACTTCTAAATATTTATAAATACGAGTTTCCAGACTTTTTTTTTTCGTATGTCCACTTTTATTGATAGTACACACATTAAATAAACTCTAGGCACCTTCAAAGTAATCTCCTCCGGCTGCAATGCACGTTGCACGTGTACCGTTACGACATAACTTTTACGACGACGTAACTTCTGGAAGGCCACATGGAAGTTATCTTGTGTGAGCGTGTTAATGACCTTCGTCACAGCCTCTTTCATCTCCTCAATTGTCTCATGACGACATGTTCTAAAGTTTTCCTTGGGCTTAGGGAATAACCAAAAGTCGCAGGGAGCAAGGTCTGAACTATAGGAAAAGTGAAGAACTGTCTTCATGCCCATCTTGGTCCAAGTTTGTGACAAGAATGGAGGATTCTTGGGACAAACTTTGCGTAAATCTTCCGCATCTTCAGTTCCTTGTGTTATTGAGAAAACTTGATAGCGATACTGTTGCAGATTTGTACATATTCACAGATGCCTCAAAAAAGGCATATGGGTTTTCTGTATATGCAGTTCAGGGAGGTTCTCTGATTTTTGCTAAGGCAAAGGTGGCACCATTAAAAGCTAAAACCTTGCCAACGCTGGAACTATTAGCAGTTTTTTTGGCCAACTAGATTATAAGAAGGATGGAGTGAACTGAATTTTGGTTGTGATTTCAGTTTGGGATTGGAGTTGAAGGAATTTGAATCGTTACCCTTATTACCAGACCGACAAGGTTCTACAATTTTTACCTAGTCACAGGTCGCAACAAACCATTGTTGCAAAATCCTTGTTAACCTCTACCTTTCAATGGAGAAAGTTTCCACAGTGTACAGTTCCCACACCGACATCAAACTGTGCACTTATTGTGTCTATAGGCACACGACGGTTTGAATCCATGAAACTCTTTATTTGACCAATCAACTCTGGTGTTCTGACTTCCTTACTTCTTCCACACCTCTCATCATTCCTTACAGATTTCCTTGAATGTTTTATGCCACTCGACAACTGATGCTGGATTCATGCAAGATGGTCCAAAAGCAGTCTGAAGCATTCCATACGTTTCTGTGACATTTTTTCCCCAGTTTAAAACAAAATTTTATTGCATATCGTTCTTCGAAAGTGCTCTCACGTCTAGATTGCATTTTTGAAATTCACCAGTTGTGACAATCATTCCAACTCCTGTAACTGTTCATTTGAACCTAAAATCATCAAAATTGGTCAGTCATCTCCTAAGTATAGCAATGGCATACTGAATTTTCAAGAGTCTACCACGATTTTAAATGCCTACATAAAAATGTCTACAAACTTATTGAATGAACCTCGTACGTACTGATGTCCAGAAAAAACGAAACAGCTGTCTGCGGATGACTATATCAATGTTTCTGACAACAATTCTCATTATTGGTTGTTATTTTCACATTTTGACTGATGTATCTTCAGGTTATGAAGATAAAAACCAAGATTAGAATAGTATCCCCAATAACCCAAATTCTCTAGAATAAAAAAAAAAAATAAGAAAAAAATTACAATACGAAACAATTGTTGATTAGCCATTTATATTAGCGGTTTCGGAATTTTTTTTTTTTTTAATCAATCCAGACTACCACGTAACCCCTTCAGTATTTGGACGAGTGATATATACTGGACCAATTGGAACCACCAATATATGTATGTGTGTCATCCATATACACAGTTTCGCTGTATGTATCACAGGTCTTCAGTGCTGTTAGACAAGAAATTGCCTGAAAGCATGATCCAAATTCGACCGTCTAGACAAGTCGGCGTTTCTAATCACTTGGCCATTATCTGCTGAAATGAAGTTTTCTTTATAAATGTTGGATAAGCAATCTTTCTGTGTTTATAAGAGTAGGGCGGTATGTTTATCAAAAGTTTTTATCGGTTATTTTGAAATGATGCCGGTGTTGATCTTAAAATGTACCCGAGTTTACTAAGGCCGGCAATTTGCTTTTTGGTTTATACGATAAAAAAAAAAAAAAAACAAACAAAAAAAAGAAAAGATGCTTCTGTATTTATGAACCCGTGATTTCAACGAGAGTTACTCGGGTGTGTCCAGTAAATGACGGGAATAACCGAAAACGGCCGGGCGAGCCTTTTTACAAAAAATACAAATTGTTACAACCAACCCCTTATCGTGGTAAGAATGGTGACGACCACTGAAATTCATAAAGTAATAGATTGGAAAATAATGTCCAGAAAATTACTTGTCGACCGGAATCGCGGGCTCATAAATGCAGAAGCACCAAAAATAATGATTTTTTTTTTTAAATTCATTTGTGAAAATAAAGTGAATGTCTTATATATGTGTCTTATATATATATGTGTGTGTGTGTGTGTGTGTGTGTGTGTGTGTGTATTACAAATTTACAGTTTAGCAAACATTTATTTTAAAATTATTGAAACAAATTGTTTCTGGTTATTTCATTAAAAAGCAACACACACACACACACACACACACACACACAAATTACAATTTGTCAGTCTTAGTAAGCTCGAGTACTTTCTTCAGATTAATACGAGGCTCAAAGTGCTGGCGTCATATTGACGTCACATTCTGTCGATATGACTGAATGCGAAGTTTCACTATCTTTTTATCTATATAAACTTTTTTGGCACCATATGTGCGTACATGTTTCAGCTAAAATGTGAGAAATATAAAACCATTGTCATGACAAAGTCTTAAAATTTCTCCCACACAATATATATGTGTATAAGATTTACTCTTAAACTAATTAATCGATCATTATCAGTTTTGGAACACGGCTGCTAGGCGTAAAGGTGGATACTGTGGGCTATTTTTAGTTGTATACAAGAAGCAATAAAATCCCATCCCTACACAGAAGAGATCCAAAGATACCGTAAAGCCTTTTACTTTAATGGTTTCTTCCCTCGGACTGATAGACTTTTGACCCACCCCCGGATCACTGCTTCCCTAATTGTATTGACATGCAGAAGTTCAAATGTAATGTAAACAGATATCTTGCTGCTCAACTCCCTATATAGTGTTCATGTAGATTTGATCCCAAATAGTAGCCACTATCATCTAAGTGGTATTGTGTCTTGTTTAGGATGTAATAATAGAAAAAATTAAAAAAAAAGGGTTGGAGGGAGAAGTTCTTCGTGAAAATTCAGATATCTCTGATCTCTGAAATTTTAACAATTACACATCAATTAATATTATTAAAAATTCTCCAAATTTCTATTTTTCTAGAGTATTTTAAGGGGTTTAGGGGCATGACAGTTAAGCTTAAACGGTAATTGTGCATAAAGGGAGATCCTAACTTTCAAACACACCGGAAACTGGTACTTGCGTCTCTCAATTGAGATAAAGAAGCGCGAAATGGATACAATTTTCAAATATATATATATATATATATATATATATATATATATATATAATTTTATCCCCCTTATAATAAAAATATATAAAAATACGTAAACTTTTTCATCAATTAATTTTTTCACGTCTCTCAATTGAGGTATGGGTACTCATGCAGAGAGTGATCCGTGCTGAAATAATAAGGTTATTTAAAAAGCCATTCTTAACATGAGGTGGGGAGGATGTTTTGTACCTATTCTGTACTTTTAACCTTACAATTGAATAATAAAAAAAAAACATATCATAAAACTTTAATTAAACTTGGAAATACGATTTAAAAAATAGCGCGGATCACTCTCTGCATTAACACCGAGGTATGAAAACACGAAATGGATGCAAATTTTCAAATATATTTTGTTTATTTTAACGATTTTAAAATAACTTTGTCGGCAATATCATCTACTGGATTCGTACTTATGTTGTTTGGATATGTTATTTTAACATATGTGAAATATTCACAATTTCAAAACTGTTCTGTTGCACATTCACCTTTCATGTTTATGTAAATAATATTTTTTAAGTATTTAAATAGTTTGACAAAAATATTAATTTAAATAAACGTATTTATTTGAAAAGATGTGATTAAAAAATTAATTGATAAAAATTTTTTTTTTTTTTTCACCCTACCTTATAATAAAAATATATAAAAATACGTAAACATAAAATATATTTGAAAATTGTATCTATTTTGTGCGTCCATACATCAATTGAGAGACGCGGGTGCCAGCTTCCGGTGTGTTTGAAAGTTAGTGTCTCCCTTTATGCACAATTACCGCTTTAAACCTTAATATTGTACACATTTTCTAGAATCAAAATCAGAATACGGATTCTAGACATAAGGTTTAGAAGCATTATATTTTGTTTCTAATTTTCATGGCCCTGTCGGTGGGGCATTAGAATACGCCGACTGCCCCCCCCCCCTGGAGAGGGTAAAAGTCCCTCAATGGGGGTCCTGGATATGACCTTAAACTATATCCAGTGGTGAGATCCCAGCTTGTGGGCTTTGGGGAATGTGGAGCCACCCTTTAATTACCATCGCTCCCAGGTCCACTCTGACCCGGAGTGGTAGTACCTGTTAGGGTCCCAACTATGGGTTAAATAGAAACCGACGTGAAAACAACAAATATATTCTATTAAAAAAAATTTCTTCAAAATCTTTGGATTCGGGATAAAATAACCCGAAAAGGTTTGATATGCCGTAAAACAAAACCAACCAACCAACCAATCTAATTTTCATAAGGCGGCATAAAAATGGGCCAAAACCATGCCGTTTGAGGAAAATAATTCTACCTGTCTAGAAGTATTTTCTACGCCGCTGAAGCCTCTTCATAAATAGCAATGATATTTTGTATATCAATAGAATATTTGTTGGGTATTTCTACAGTTTATCACCGAAAATGGAGACGCCATTTTATTTCGGGCACCTGTCATTAGAATCAGAGGGAAAAATCAGTATTTTAAACTATGACCGAAATAGGAAATAACAAAAAATATTAAACTAGTTATTAATTACTTCCGAGACTATGAAAAAAATAAAAATAAAAAATGAAGCAAATGAAAGAGAACATATATCCGTAATTGTTTAATTAGAAATTTAATTAATTAATGAAAACGGAAGTTTTTCATGAAACGTATATATTTTTTATCATTAAAAACAGAAAATGCAGAGGATATATTCATAATTGTTTAAACTGGGCGAGCGCTATTCGGACAGCAACACCTTTATTGTATAAAAATGTACCAAAATATAATTGTAAAGACATTTATTGAAAAGTCTGCGTAAGAAAATATAATTTTAATAAAACAATTTTGTAAATTGTTTTTGTTATTTATTTTCTTATTTCGGTCATAGTTTAAAATACTGATTTCTCCCTCTGATTTTAACAAGTGCCCGAAGAAATGTCACCGGTTTCGGCGATAAACTGTAGGAATACCATATGTTCTTGAAATAGGCAGAAACATTTTTTTATATAGTGTTCGTTTGCATGCTCAATTAAGAGCTTTGATCGTATAGTCGTTTTGTATACTATTAAGTTGCATAAACTTTGGTATTAACTTAAAAGAAATTCGTAATCAGATTCGCGTGTTTTTGAAGGTGTTTCTCGATTACCAAATTGCAGCTGTACACAAGAAATCATTTTTTTTTTTTTTTTTTTTTACACAGTGATCACCACTTATCAAGGCCCGGAAGCCACTCAGGGATAAGGGTTATTGCAAGTACATTACGTTAGTGAGGAGATTTGCTGAAGTGTTTACTTAAGGGGGCGGTTCATTAGGAATTTGTTAACATTAGACTTGAAGACATCCAAGTTGTAGTCCGGAGGGAAGGAGGCAGACGGAACAGAGTTCCACAGGCGTACAGTTCTAAGAAAGAAGCTTTGTTCATGAAATCCACGTTTTGATTTAGGCACAGATATAAAGTGGGGGAAATTTTTCACAGTGGATTCAGCTAGACGGGTATTTTTCGTGAAAGATTGGCGAGGGGGGACCAGGGATTGGAGTTCAGACGAGCACCTGCCATGAAAATAACGATAAAACCAGGATAGGCTCGCAACGTCTCTTCTGTGGGAGAGGGGTTGCAGGGTAGAGAAAAGGGCATCCCCCACTAAACCACGAAGTCTATTTTGTACTCTGTCAAGGCATGATAGGCTGTTTTTGGCAGCTCCTGCCCAGATATGGCAACAGTATTCCATAAAGATTTAAAGACAGATGAAGAGGACGATCACCAAAGAGATTGTCTGACCAGATAAGGGTTGAGACTAGCGTGTCAATCCTGACAGCAAGAGGACTGGCCGAAGACCATGTGAAGTTCTCTGGAGTTTGCAAATAAATTATGTATATATTAGTGTTGGGACGATTAATCGGAATCGAAAAAATTGGAAGATTTGTGAGTATCGGAAAAATTGATGCCTATTTTCCGATGCCAAAACGATTCTTTTTAATTGTCCCTTTTTATTTGATTTTGTTTAAACCAAAAACCTTCTATTGCTGGCAATCATGATAAAATAAATATCTATTGATTTTAAATCACCAATAAAGCTAAAAATCTATAGATCATCCTCCACGCGTGTATTTTGACGGTTAGAAATATATCTGCATATTTAACATGTGTTTTTATGAAAATCGAGGAAAATAACAATCTTATAGTTAAATAATTAAAGATTTATAAAGAATCGGAATCGGTAATTGAGCACGGAATCAGTAATTGTATCGGAATCGTCCCATCACTAGTATGTGTGTCAATGGTGTAATATAGTTAACAACCTAGAAATCGAAAACAAAATATGTAGCAAATAACTAAAAAAAAAAAAAAAAAATTCTAACGATCTCCATCGTTTTTGCAATACAGAACGTTTAATACTTATGTTACCGTGTTTAAATAATAACGTTATTATTTAGAAAGCTATTCTTAACCTGAGGAAAGAAGGGTGCTTTGTAATTACTATGTGCTTTTCACCTAACAATTTAATAAAAAAGATATCATGAAACTTGAAAATGTTATTTAAAAATAGCACGTAAGTGCGTAAGCAACGTCTTTGTAAGTTTTCTTTTTATTCAGACTTTGTTTCAAAGCTTTGAAGTCTTAAAAAAATGGCTGGCCACGTTAGGCCCAACAAGTTTCAAAATACTGCAATTTTGAAATAAAGGAAAACTTTAAAACTGTTTTGATAAAATAAAAATACAGATTAGCTGAAAAAGTTAATGCGTTTGGTTAGTTATTAGTTTTTTTTTTTTTTTTTTTTTTTTTTTTTTTTTTTTTTGCGCTGTTAATCATATTACATCATTGCCTGACATAGATATTATCAAATAGTAAATCTTTAACAAAGCAAAACTTATCAAGAATAAGAAAAGCTCAACACTATTAAGATGGTTTTAAGAGCAAACAGTTAATAAAACATGTTAAAAAAACACTTTGAAAAAGAGTTAAAAACATATTAATCTGAAAAGGAAACTTTGATAAGTGGATAGTCCTTAATCCGTGGAGTTTCGGAGAAATACTTTCCTTCTCATCAGAAAGTAGGAATTAGCAAAATGCGGGATCGGATTTTGCATACAAAAGTATTTGATGAAACTGCAAGTAAGTCAAAGATCTTACTTGATAACAAAAAGTGAAGCAGAGGGAATATGGTGAAAAAAAAAGGTGATTTCACGTGAATGGATAGTCTGGTGAAAGGTAAAGTATCCAATGACGGTAAAATCCAAAAATATAACTCCAAGAAAGTTAATTGAATTTCCATTTGCACAAATAAAATCCAAGGAAATCGTGTAATTGGAAGATGGTCCAAAATAATCCAAAAGGCCGAAATCCATGGAATAATTCACAAATATGTACAAGGAAAAGGGGAAAAATTCCAATAATATTAATAAAAGAAAAATAAGATATGCTTTTCATACGGCTGCCGAGACATAATGTATTATAAGCTCTATCTCCTATTTGGTTTTATCGAACTTTTACATCTGGTTGAGATTATTTTATAAATATTAATTCTTTAATATTTATAATATACTTTAGTTTTACCATCTTGGATCATTTTGGTAAATTTAATTGTAATTTTTATTTTATTTTACATATATATATACTCTCAATAATCAACTACATTACAGAAAGTACCTTGATAAATGTTTGATTTTCATTCATAATACTGCTATGAAATACGACGTTTTATTTTATAACTTTATGAATATTGTAGAAATTGAAATTAAATAAAGAGTTCAAATAAGAATAGTTACAAAAACCTTATTTCAGCACGGTAACATAAGTGCCAAACGTTTTGTATTGCAAAACTATGCAGGTCAGTAAAAAATTAAATTTTCTTGCTTTTGGTAAAAGGGTCCTAGTTGATTTTTGAGTTCTCCATCGTGTCTCCCGGTGGTAGGGTGTAAATCCTGGAATATAGCAAAATTTATTTTATTTAATGTCAATTTATTTAGGCTCAATCAATACTTACCCAATCGAAAACTTGAATTAATAAAAATGTAAAAAGAATTTAAAAATGCAATATGGTGCTGTTGTGGGCTGAATGTTAAAGGGACATAAGGTTCCTCATTCGATCTCAGGCAATGCTTTGTAGTAATTTTGTGTGTGAGAGCAAGTTCCCTATGGATTCAGAAACGATGGGCCAATTTTTTGGAAATTTCATACAAAGGTACTTGAAGTGTGTGGGAGTATTCTTACCTAAGTGTTGTATCGGAATGCTCCCGATAAGTATTGATAATAAAAAAAAAATCCGATTTTCACAAAAGTTAACACTTAAACAACCTAATATCACAAGTGCATTTGAGAAGTTTTATCACCGCAGAAGTAGAAAGGTCCCGACTATAACATTAATTGTAGATTCTTTTATAAGATATGGGCGTGTTTGAAACGAATGTTTATTTTTAGAGCACAATTGAACCCATGATATTTGACTTTTGTACGTTTAACTTTAAGTGATTATGCAAAAATAATTTCATAAAATCAACAGTTGGTTCTTTAATAAGACAGGGGCGCGTTTGAAATGAATGTTTCTGTTTAGAGCACGATTTAACCATGATACTTGACTTGTGGAATTTAAAACTTTAAATAACGCAATTATTTAAAGATAATTTTAACTAGAGCAGGCAATTTAATTAAAAAATGGGCGATTTTACGATATGGATGGCGATAGTGGAACAACATCGGGTCATACATGTGTTTATATATATATATATATATATATATATATATATATATATATATATATAAAAAGATATTTTGCTAATGTTTTCCTCTGATGAGAAGAAATAACATTCTTTGAAACTTCACGAATTAAGGAGCCCCCAACTTTGGAGTATTCTACCGAACAATAAAAACCGTTTGTATAACTCTACTTTGCAAATCTGTTCTTATATATATATATATATATATATATATATATATAATTTATGATGTATTAAATGGATATATATTATTTTATATGATGTATGTTGTATTATAATTATATAGTTTATTAGATTACATATATATTGTATTTTATTGTGATATACATATTGTATTATGAGATATATATATATATTGTATCAGATAATAATATGTCTATTGTATTATACAGGGTGTCCGTAAAGCTACTATACAGTCTTACAAGTTACTATACAGACACCCTACAGCTACACAAAAATAAATACAAATATAATACAATAAAACAATAAGACTGTATAGTAACTTTACGGACACCCTGTATTATGATACATATATATGTTATATAGATATACGAATAGGGGGGTGCAAGGTTGCTCGGGATTGAATGATGGTCAGAGACCATCCTCTCGTTTTTTTTATCATCAAAATCCAAGAAATCCCTCATTTTCCAATCAAATCGATTGATTTCCTGCTCTATTGAGCCCCCCCCCCCGCTCGTGCAGTGTACTAGGTGCCTCTCCACAGTGACTTCAATGAAAAAGTGGAACAGTTGTTGATCTTTATTCAATCCCGTCGGGATCCCTGCTGGTATTAATTACATAAATATATATATATACATCGTATATATAAAAACTATTATAAATAAGTACATCGTTATATATATATATATATTATATGTGTGTGTGTACTATCATATATATTATATATAATGCGTCAATAATATATATCTTAATATTATGTGTGTATTCGATGTATTCAATATTTTATATACATTTGTCAATACTTTATATATCAGATCAATATTATATATACATCATATACCAATCTATATGCGGTTGTGTATATGTATATATATAATAGCAATATTTTATATTAATATATATTTACATCTATCAATATTATATATATCAATATTAAATATCGTATATCTATATTATATATATCAATATTATATATATGTATCTCAATGTATATAGCAAGATTATATATCTCATATCGTGTGTGTGTATGTATATATATATATATATATATATATATATATATATATATAATATAAAGCTGAATGTCTGTGTGTGTGTCTGGTCACGATAGGCTCCTATATGGTTGACTATTTTAAATAACTGATTACATATAATGATAGATGTATCGAGACACAGGAATAGGTATGTTTGATCTGGCAGAACGATGGTTCATTAAAATTGTGGGGTCTGTGTTCGCGCCTGGTCCACAAAGTATGGAAATAAAAAATTAAAAAATTTAAAAAAAAAAACCGTTTACAAGTGTTTTTGATATAGATGTACATAATACTTTGATAAGTATGTTTTAACTTAAATAGAGATGGTATAATAAAATTGTGGGGTCTGTGTTCGCGCCTGGCCTCCATAGAATGGAAATAGGCACAAACTTTAATAAAGACTTTTCATATCTATCTGCGTAAGTATACTTTGATAATTATGTTTCAGTTTGAAGAAATATGGTATAATAAAATTATGGGGTGTTCGTTTGCGCCTGACCTCCATAGAATGGAAATATGTCACAAAGTTTAACAAGGTTTTTTAATATAGATCCACAGAATATTGTGATAAGTGTTTCAGTGTGAACAGGTATGGTATAATAAATTATGGGGTTTATCCATTTTATTTTTACTTTCATCATATTTTGCTTTGGTTTTGATACCTCCAAATTCGAAGCTATTTCTTTACAACCCTTCCTTTTCATAACCTATCATACTTTCATAAATCAGAGTCCATTTTCTGTAGGCTGTTTTTGAACCCAGTCAACGACGGGTACTTTTGCTAGTATATATATATATATATATATATATATATATATATATATATATATATATATATATATATATATAGATAAATGTGTGTGTGTGTGTGCATGTATATATATGTATATATATATATATATATATATATATATATATATATATATATATATATATATATATATATACACATACATGTAATATGATGCGTGTTTTTTTTGTTTTTTTTAGAAGCGGCAGACTTTTAATTAAAATAAATCATAAAATATTTTTATTTTACAAATACGTGGTTTATTCCAAAGCTTAATTTTTGGGATTTATAATTTAAATACAATTTCGGGCACAAGATTCCTTCATGTATAGTGTAACCTAGTGGTCCAATTTTCTCAACTCTACGTATTTAACTAGGCTGTAATTTGGCAGCCTTGTTAAATGTTATGTTGTCTTCCAAATGGTCTTTTGTGTCAGGTTTATCAGTGTAAACATGCGACTTTACATATGACCCAAGAAAATAATTTAATTGTGTTTAATCGTACGAACAAAGTGGCCATGTGACAGGACAATATCGTTAAATTATTTTTTTTATCTAATATTTATCTCAGTAAATATATTGTATCGCGTGTCCTGTAGCATGTGGCCCCGTCCTGCTGAAATCATTATGAATTGCTAAACCAAGCTAAACTCTAAATAACCGATAGTTGCCAAAGCTTCAATTAAAGAAGGGATTGTCAATTTAAAGTTTGAAAAAAAAATCTGTATAATATATAGATAAACAAAAGCACTCTACGTTACCGAAACAGTAATAGACTTTAGACCGGCTAAATCATCAAACACGACAGATTTACCGGTTTCTTTATGATCAACGTCCCCAGAAAAAGTTTTAGATGTTCTTTGATCCGTACGATATATATATATATATATATATAAAAATGACAAAAGTCTATTTTCCAAATTTCATTATGTTGACCATCTTACAATTTATTCCTTTAATTCTGTTGACACTTACAATTCTTGAATTCTTGACTTTAGTCATTTATTTATGTTCTATAATCACATTGAGCTTCTTAAATGAACGATTTGTGTACATAAAAAGTGAAATATAATTGAAAAAAAATATATTTCCATAGAAGTGTGTGTGTGTGTGTGTGTGTTGTAACGATTCATCAGAATCGGGAATCGAAAAAAAATAGGAACTTTTTGGCGTATCGAAATTGGAAAAAAAGTCTGCCTATTTTCCGATTCCCAAAACGATTCTTTTTATCGTTTATTTCTTTATTTTTGTTTAAAACTTAATTTTCCACGGCTCGTATTAATAATGAAATAAATATTTATTTATTTTAAACTATCAGTAAAACTAAAATTTATAAATCACACCCATAAATGTATTTTCACATTCGCAATATATATATATATATATATATATATATATATAATGTGTGTGTGTGCATATTAAGTTTGTTTTTTTTTTTTGTTTGTTTTGTGTGGGACAATCCGATGCCCCCACCCCCTTTCCAACAAAAACAACTCTATATTTAAAAATTTAAATAAAAGTGGAATCGGAATTGATAACAGAACCGGTAATTATATCGGGAATCTGGAAAAATATTTGAATCGTCCCATCACTAATGTGTAAATATCTATTTTAGCGTCCTAAACTTTTTATTGTCCCCTCCCCCCACAAAAAAAAAAAAAAATTATCATAATGACATTAACATTAACTCAGTAAAAGTCTATTACGGCGCTGCGAAACCAAATGTGGAATCCGTACAATTCGTGTCTGTCATTGGTCCAATCACTAATCTTAAATCCGACTTGGCATATTACCCCCCCCCCCCTCAAATTTTGAGTTAGTGGTTGGGTTTATGAATTTTTTTGGGTTTTTTTTTTCAGAAAGGTACCAATAATACCAATTCAACATTTGGTTTTGCGGCAGGATAATATAATTTTACTAAGTTAATCAACACCATATCGTGTTGATTTTGGCAATATGGAATTTCATAACCCTACGGCGAAGTTCTTTTTTTTTTAATTTTTTTACCTGGTAAATGTCTCCTAAAATGAATCCTGAATTATGTTTACGTGAACAAATTTCTCTCTAGTTACTTGTAACTGCCTGACCGAAATATCTTCATGAATGTGTAGCGACATATTAATGCTTATACAGTGTGTGTATGTATGTATGTATGTATATGTATATATATATATATATATATATGTATATATATATATATATATATATATATATAATGTGCTCGTCCGAGCTCCAATCTCTGGTCCCCCCCCCCTCGCCAATCTTTCATGATAAACACTCGTCTAGCTAAAACCACTGTCAGTAATTTCCCCCATTCTTTATCTGTGCCTAAAACAAAACGTAGATTCCATGAACATAGCTTTTTTCTGAGAAGTGCACGCCTGTGGAATTCTCTTCCGTTTGCCTGTTTCCCACCTGACTACAACTTGGACGTCTTCAAGTCCAACATAAACAAATTCCTGATTAACCGCCCCCTTAAGACGCTTTATCAAATCTCTAATACCAACTATTACTACGATATTATCCCATTGATTATTGTACACAAAATAACCCTTATCCCCGAGTGGCTTACCGGCCTTGATAAGTGGTGATCCCCATGTAAAAAAAAAACAACACTCTGTAGTTGTTTAGTTTAATCAAGACATTAAAAGATGAAATTATTAAAAAAAAAAAAAAAATTATATTGTACGTACCCGTAATGGAATTAAGTTCTCATGAAAAAATTTCACTTAATTTGATCAAGTTTAAAAATAAAGATATTATTTTTATTTATTTATTTTTTAGAGGAAAATCAAACTTTAATGAGATCGATCATATCTCGCTATGTTGCCTATTTTGCGGACAAGGAGGGTACCAAGGGAGAGAACTCCAATCACTCTGTTCCGTCTGCCTGCTTCCCACCTGCCTACAACTTGGATGTGTTCAAGTCCAACGTTAACAAATTCCTAATGAACCGGCCCCTTAAGTAAAAATTTCATCAAATCTCCACACTAACGTAATAATGTACTTGCAATAACCCTTATCCCTGAGTGGCTTCCGGGCCTTGATAAGTGGTGACCACTGTGTAAAAAAACAAAAACAAAAAAACCGCTTTAAGTTTGTCAAAATTTGACGAGATTAGTTTAAAACATGGGTAGAAAAATACAAAGATATTTTTTTTTTGGTGCTAGTGCAGGCAGTGCACTTACTGATCCGCGCTATCTTCTAAATCGTATTTCCAAGTTTAATTAAAGTTTTATGCTTTTTTATTCAATTGTAAGGTTAAAATACAGAATAGGCACAAAACACCCTCCCCTCCCCACGTTAAGAATGGCGTTTTAAATGTTATTTCAGCACGGATCACTCTCTGCATGAGTACCTTTTTTCTTTGTTCTTTTTTTTTTTGTTTTATTTTTGTACTTATTTTACAGAGTTTGTCGTTTTTTATCCCTTTTTCATTTTGCCCTTTGTTAATCCCTTTTTCGTTTAAAGGCACCTCCTCCTCGTCCGCAAAATAAGCAAGATGTCATTAAAATTTGATTTAATAAAAAGATAGCCATTAGATATTTTTAAATTTAAAAATTTACTAAACTTTTAATATTTTGGATTGATGATTCGTATTTGGCCGATATAATCTCCGATCCTCTCGGCCTGGACATCTCTCGAAACTTGGTAAGTTTCGATGTCGCATGATCAACTATTCAAAAATCGAAAATTAAACAAATATACACCTAATTACGGTCACCAGTCAGTCGAAAATCTAATTTGCAACTGATCTGAATATATTTTATTAGTTGTTTGTTTATCAATTTTTGGGCGATTATCGAGTAATTCGGCGCCATATTGAATTCGTCGGAACTTCGAAGGCTACGATAAAATGGGATTTTGAAACTCTTTGCAGTACTTTAAAAAAAAAGAAGAAGTCGATTGCCATGTTTAAAACGAAAAAAAAAAAATCTAGGAAAGTAACTTTTATTGCCTTTGGTAACAGTTATTTGTTGACCATTTTTTCACTTTTTTTTTCTGTTCACTGTTCTTGAAAATCGTGAGAAATATGTTTAACCCACCATAACATATAATGATTAGCACGTGTTCTATATAATACAAACTTTAAGCGAAAGAAATTCATAAGGGATAGTTTTATCCTAGTTAACCCTGAAAGAAATTTTTGGTAAAACTTGCGGAGAACGCTCTGTTTTACAGTTGTTTTAAAAATGGAACGGAAATTTAAATTTCGTTCCGTTTTTAAAACAACCGTAAACAGAGCGTTTCCCACAAGTTTTACTTACTTTTTATATTTAAAAAAAATTTTAGTAGCAAAAATCTGAATAATTGACTTTTTAAACGAAAAAAGTCAATTTGGTATATCTTTATGGTATTTTTTTTATTTGTTTATGGTATTTATTTTTTTTATTTATTTATGGTATTTATTTTTTTATTTATTTTACATAAAGCTAACTCACCGTTCACATTGGAAATGTCGACTTTTATATGTTTTCGGGCATGCTTGCAACGAAGACACCCAACCTCCCCATGTTAAGAACAGCTTTCGGAGACACTTCGGACATACGATCGTTTTGGGCAGTGCATGTTCAATGAGAAATCTACTTTCCCAAAATTTTACTATTGCATAAAAATTCTTATACAGGGTGACCCCCCCCCCAAAAAAAAAACGGGCCCCAATTCTAATTAGGCCCAGTTTCTTAGTGTTTTGTCCGAACGAAATTATTATTGTATTCTTTGTCCCAGCTCCCACTGGGGTCTTGGTGTACTCACAGTCGTTGATTCTGCCATGTCCTGTAAAATAAGGGCAATAATCGGTGAATAAATAATGGAGATATCACGTTTTATTTTTTTTTTTTTTGGGGGGGGGGGTCACCCTGTATTTGCAACGTATCGATGGTCGTGCTATCCAATTTTTTTTAACTTAATTTTTATTACTTTCGATTTTTTGAGCCCATGCGCAATTAAAAAAAAAAAAAAAAAAAAAGATTAAAATGGAACGAAATTTAAATTTCGTAAAACGGAGCGTTCTCCGCAAGTTTTACCCCCCCCTTTTTTTTTAATAAGATAAAATGTATCAAGTTTGAAATTATAATTTTTAGTGTTTGTATACATCAAACTCCATGATTGCCTATATTGGTTTGATAAAATTCAGTAAGGAGTTCAAACAACCAGAAAGCAACCACAAAATTCCGAAAAAAAAAAAAAAAAATACGCACAAATTTATTATATTGAAATTTTAGTTTTTTTTTTTTTTTTTTTTAACTGATTTATGTTGTTTATATATATATATATATATATATATATATATATATATATATATATATATATATACTAGTAGAATACTCTCTTCTCTGCATTGTTTCCAGTCATTCTAGACTTCTTGCAACTGGACTCAAGCAGTGCCGATTTCGGAGAGGTGTAGTAGGGGATTGCGCAACCCTTGCCTCACAATTACACGCGCAGCCGCAGCTCGCAGCTGCCCCTACAGGGGGATATTTTTTGTCTTTCGAAACTGAACGGAGGCACCGAGAATACCCGTTCTAGAACGGGTGGAAATACTCCACCAAACAAAAGTTTTACACCACTTTTTATGTCCATTTGCGAAGATTAAAATCAGGATATAATTATATTAAACCAGGTGTCTTATTCTTAGTCCAATTTTTTTAGTCCCCCCCCCCTCCCCCGACAAAAGGAGTGTGGACTTGTAAATTCACCCTTGTCCGTTCATCTGTCCGCACTTTTCTCAATAATTACGCCTTGGAATTTTTTGAAATTTTGCACAAGCATTAAACATGATATAAGCAAAAAAAAAAAAAAAAAAAGTAACAGAACGGATTTTCCGGGAAAACTCTGGTTGCCCCCCCCCCCATAGGGGTTAAAATGACTCAAATTGACACTTGTGCTTATTAAAAAAAAAAAAAAAAAATGATGCCTTGGGTTTTATAAAACTTTCTGAAAAGTTGTAACTGATTTCTATATAATTTTGTTTGTCTATACTTCGTGATAACTCTTGGGTGTGTCCCAGGGGGCTCTTTTAGAGTTAATAAAAACAGTCCATTTTTGGGATTATTTTACGATATTTGCCCAAAATTTTCTGTATATGTCTACTTAAGTTTTGCGTGGTGCTGGTGCTGAACTAAAATTTAAATATGTTAAGGCTTTGGGGACTTTTAGGACTAAAGGGGGGGGGATGGAAATGATGGAGTTGGTCATTTTCCCCCTTTTTTTTTTTTTTTTTTTTTTTTTAGCATGGTGCAGAACTCAAAGTTATATGTTAAAGCCTAAAACTGTAGCGTTTGTTTTTTTTCACCAGGATTTGACGTCCCCTGGGGACTTTTGGGGTTAAATGATTGGGAGGGGGACAAATGTTGAACTTTCTTTTTTTTTTTTTTTTTTTTTTTAATCATTTTTTTATACCTCGTTCACTGCACTCACGGGGGACCATGCATGCTTGCTTCGCTTGTTTAAAATCAAAATTCATTACATGATTTAGATTCTAGAAAATGTCTAAAAAAAAATTAAGCTTAAGATATCTTGAAGAAATTGAAATTCAGGAAATTTTGTTTAATTTCCAATGATAAAATTTAATGCAAATGTGAATTATCAAATTGAAGTTTGGGTGCTTCTTCGTTATAGTAGCGTAATCGAAATGTTAAATTTCAGCTAAAATCAATGCATTCTCATGTCGCAGTAATGAGCATATCCAAAAATTATGAAAAACGATAAGGTAGAAAATTAATTATCAATGAAAACAGTTTTCGAAGACAATGAAAATTAAGTTCTGCAAAAATTGGCCCAACATTTTCAAAGTTTTCAGAAAATAATTACATCTCTATAAGAAAACAATTACGGGGAAAAAAGAAACTATTATGTAATAGTTTAAATCGAGGATATGTACATTGAGTTTATTTTCTACGAATCTAATGGAAAATGGAAACGGATCGTTAAGTTGATTTATCAGAACAAACAAAAATAAAAATGATGGTCGATGTTTTGGAGGTGGTCGCTTAACTTTACGCTGAACAGATTTAGAAAAAAAAATAAATAAATAAAATGACGTACTCTCATCTGAAGATCGAGTGGTAAGTACCCTCCAAATTTCGGATTAGTGATACGCCATTTTTTTTTTCTTTCCCAGTTGAAATTATCTTAAAGCTATGCGATCACCTCCCAGAAAATTGTTCACCATTTTTTTTTTTTTTTTCGTATTTCGATAATTCAACGATAAGAAATTCGGAGATAATAAATCTTACAAGGAGTTTCCAAACTTTAAAAAGTATACACGTGGGTAGAAAATTAAATTTTAATGCGTTTGATGAAAGTTATTAGTTGTAATCTTTTTTTTTTTTTTAATTTTTCGGCCGTTAACTATAAGTTTACCATATCGTGTGTATTTAGATGGAATGCATCTTTGCAAGTGTTACATGTGGCATTTCGAAAGTAATTTTGAAGCCCCCCCCCCTTTATTTTATATATACACACTGGACGATAACTCGGTCATAACTAACGGAACAAAAGCAAGTTACTCCCGTTCTGTTTGAAATTCCGTACACATCTACAAAAAGATTCTCGTATTCGACTAGATACATCTGGAGGAAATCGGAGGTTACATCGGCCGAAACGTTGTGAGATGAATACTCAAGATCAGAATTAACAGTCCAAAATAATCTAAATAATATATATTATCAATGCTCGTCTAAAAAGTTCCAAAACATATCTGTCCCGGTGTTATTGCATTGCAAACACAACGGCAACACACATATTGTATCTTACAGATTATCATAGCAGACACAACGTAATTTGAATGGGATATCGGCAGTGACCAGTATGCAGTACTCTGGAAAGAATATGCGTGGAACCCTGAACAGCTGTCCAAATAACTGATCATAAAATTCAAACTTCATCTATTTTTACAATAATGAAGTGTTTAATAATAGTAAAACTTGAATGATTTTTACTTTTTACAAAAATTTATAATACTAGCGCGCGCTAGTATTATATATAAATTTTTGCCCGGCCCTAAAATACCCTTATATATGATATTTTAATTTGTCCAGGTTTCGTATGTATTAATAAAGAGTCGTGATTTCAAAAGTGAAAAAAAAAAAAAAAAAAAAAATTGAGGTGCAATTAGATAAAATCGAAACCGAAAGCAAATCTAGCATTCAAAGCTGGTGACGTCACCACTGTACCAACGTAACCCGCATATGAACTGATAAAAATAAGCTAAGATGAATGTACAAAATGTATAATGATTTTTTTTAGTTTTGGCCCCTTTTTGACCTTTTAAAAACTATTTTAACTGGCTAAAGACCCATTAAAGAACGGCCCATAAAAAATCCAATCATTTGAGGCCCATAACGCCGCTCTGCGACTTTTAGTTTTAGAAGAGATAGTTTGAAAATATAGACAGACAAAGCGCCTTTATATATATATATATATATATATATATATATATATATATATATATATATTAATGGCCTGAGAAGATAACAGGGAAGACAACCAAGCAAAAAAACAAAAAAACAAACCCTAAGCAAAATTCATCTTAAAGCAACAAAACTGAAGCTAGCCTGCCAAGGACACTATATATATACTAATGAGGCAAATTTGGGCATATTTTATTGGTTTAAAAATATAGGTTTTGTTTTTTACCAATTGTCATAAAATTTTAACCAAAGAATAGTATTATAATCTTCAAAAGGCCTGCAAATTTTCATGTAATTTCGTCCTATAGAAATGAAGTTCCAAATCACAGCGACTATTGGACCAAAAGTTAACAAATGAAGGCTCGTTGGAAAGATAATGACGTGAATTGTGTAGTGGGCTATGTGAGAATTGCCCTTAAGCTCGCACATTAAAGGGAATCATCCATTATCTAGAGCCTTATTTTGGCACTTTTTTTTTTTTTTTTTACAGTCATAATATATTTAATGTAATATATATTTTAGTCATTTGTTTTCCTAGTTTTGTATATGAATTACAAAATATCTGATATTTCCCCCAAATCCCTGGTATTGATGGAGGGGAGAATAAAACTTGCTGCTATGGTTTCAAATGATCTGAAATAACATAGATTTGATTCCAAATATTTCTCATATTTTATATCTCCCCTCTTTGGTTTTCATACATAAAGTAAATTTCAGTGTGTAAGGATTATTTGAAAATGGAGATTATTCATAATCGTCCCCTATTTTCAAAAGGGGGGAGATACAACATATGAGAAATATTTGGAATCAAGTCTCCCTTTGCTGTTATTTCAGATCATTTGAAACCATAGCAGAAAGTTTTAGTCTTCCCTCCATCAAGGCCAGAGAGGTTTTGGGGATATATACAGGGTGTCCCAAAAAGATGTGTACACACTCCTAAACTGTCTTTGCGCTTCAAACAGTGTTTTCATGCTTCCAGTACCATTTTAGAATTTTTTTTCTTTAAAGGTTAGCCTGGCTGCCATCATTAAAATCGATGAGTTTAATCTGCAAAGAAAAAACAAACATCTGGTTTAAAATTATTTAAAGTGTGTGTACATCTTATGGGACACCATATATATACACGCACAGTGCCTGTTAAGAGCCGACAAATCAATTTATAAAAATTTCGTTATAAGCAAAAACAACAGTATTTACCTCATTGTCATGTCGGAAATAGTAATATATCTCTAAATTACGAAAATTCAACGAGTAGAACGGCAAAAGCTTAAGGAAGGGGGGTAAGTATTTTTTGATGAAGTTTCTCTTTAAAAATCTACCAAAAAATCAAGTAAATTATCTAATCAATACATTTTCACTGATTGAAGAATGGTGTACTTTTTTTTTCTTTCATAATCGATATATATATATATATATATATATATATATATATATATTGCCTACAACCCACCTTCTTTATAGCTGAAACTGAGTAAAATATGTTGTATTATGGGGAGTGTGAGGATTGAAACAAAACTGCGCACGTATCAGATTTTACGATTGAAAATCCGAATTTTTAATGCGTTTTATTTTTCTTGTGTTTTTGAAGTGTGAAATTCGTTGAATATGTTAATTCTTTCAGATTAGCAAAAAAATAAATAAATAAAATGTATATATCTTTGAAAAATAAATTAAATAATTTTCTTTTCTGATTTATATCTTTGAAAAATAAATTAATAATTTTCTTTTAGTGAGCCCGATATTGCTATCCATACCAAAAAAGAAAAAATCGATAAATAACTGCGCATTTTGCTAAAAATACGATAATTTCTTTCGGCAATTTCTTAATTCACCTATGATTTCTAGCATTCCCAAAATGGTCACCTATCTGGTACTGAACAACCTCGTTGTTGCTTAACTTTAGGGGCTATGTATATACATATATATCGCTTATGAAAAAAGAATTAAACCCTTCACCTAATCGTCAAATCAAACGTTAAAAATACATGGCTGAATATAGTTTTAGTCCTATCGAGGCCCCCGTAGTTAATTTTAAACTATCATTTTTTTTTTTTTTTTTTTTCGCAACGCAAATCTATAGTGATATAAAAAGTTGGAATTATTTGAAATTCAGGTACTTATATTATAAATTTTTTGCATCTTTTTTATAGCAAAAAAAACTTAATTGGTTCAAAACCCTTTTTAAAACATTTAAATGTTTTGTTGATCGAAACAAAAATGGCCGTAAATAGTGTGGTGTTGGAAAATTTAAAATTCTATTAAAAGTATCAGAAAAAGTTTTATATTTTGGTTTTCATATGATAAAATTCAGCCTTTTATCTTTCTGGAAAAAAAAGTTGCTCAAGAATAATGTATTTTAATAGATTTTAATTGTTTATATTCTCATTTTTTTTGGCGGTGCCTAGTTTTTAGTATGAGAAAAAGTCTATCGTTAAAGGCTACAAATGTCGGAAGCCATTAAAGTAGCGAAAAGGGAAATATGTCTCCTGTATTCGCAATCTTTAAGGTGTTAACATCTAGGGAAAATGCAATTACCCTCAATTTTCTACTAGATTAATTTTCGTAATTTTTTAATATATTACTATTTTCGGCATAACAAAGTACTTTTTTTTTTTTTTTTGCTTAAAACCACATGTTTAAAAATAAATCGATCTGTCGACTATCTTAACAAGCACCACATGCACTAAAAAATCGTGGGTGCTTATTCAGATTAGCACTTATGGCGGCAATTAAAAGTAAAAAAATACATATTATTGTATAATATACGTACTTGTTACAGAACGAGATCACATTCCAAAAATTACGTAATTTAATAAAGTATTTTTTTTATTCAAGAAAACCAAATTTTACAACTAAGTGAATCGTAGTGTTTTCGTCGGACATTGATGAAATCCAATGAAATAAAGGAGAAACAACCAGTGTCGAAGTAAAAATCAACCTTATGTTTATACAGTTTAGTAGTAAAATCGTTAAAAATTGTAAATTTTAATTTTCTTAATCAAAAAAACAAACTATTTGATCAAATTACGTAATTTTTGGAATATGACATCCCCGTTCTATAACGAGTACATACATCATACAGACGTTTATTTATGTTCTTTAATTTTAATTGCCGCTATAAGTGCCAATTTGAATAAGCACCAAATTGGAACACGTTAAGTCACCTATTGGACTGTGGTAGATTACTTAACCCACTGAGACATTTAAAACTGGTATGTTCCAGATTTTATGATGATTGGTTAATTAGTTGAGAAATGAATTCTGTACTTACCAATATATAAACCTACTATTGACCGAAAGGAAGATTAGCCCCCCCCCTTTGAAGGTTTCGTTATAATAATCAAAAACACTAAAACAGAAATTAAAACCTCTTTCAATTGCCTTAAAACGCCTATTTCGATCGTACCAAATATATCTTAATCTGTCTGCCCGTTTCAACTTTTCTCTGAAATTTACTGGTCCGATCTGACTGAAATTTTGTATGGATCTTTATGATAAAATAC